>NC_056526.1:46835200-46909033 GCF_019175285.1 Sceloporus undulatus
GCACGCATTATCACTTCCACCCACCGCTCTGACCACATCTCTCCTGTGTTGGCATCCCTTCACTGGCTCCCTCTCCCTTTCCGCATTCAGTATAAGCTCCTGCTGTCGACATTCAAAGCCCTCCATGGACTGGCCCCTCCTTACTTATCTGACCTTCTTTCTCCTCACCTTCCCACCAGGGCCCTCCGTTCTGGTAGTCAAGGGTTCCTGTCCCAGCCCAGGATTTCCTCTGCCCCATCCCGGATTCGCCCCTTTTCACTTGCTGCCCCTCACTCCTGGAACCTTCTTCCTCCACAAGCAAGAGCCATCACTTCTTTAACCAGCTTCAAAACGGAGTTGAAAACCATCCTATTCAGAGAAGCCTTCCCAGGCATCGCATAATTGTCGCTTACTATCTGATGTTCTGTTGTTGGCTGTTTATTGATCCATTTCCTGTATTGCTATGTACTGTATATGTATTATCCTACTTGTGAGTATGTATTTTCCCTGGATAATGATTAACCTTCCATTTTGAAGCCAAGCCCTCCCTTCAGTCCATCTGCCTTGGTCCAGGCCTCGGAGGTTGAGAGGAACTGCTGGACCTCTTACCCTTTCCCGTCACCACCCCCTTCTCCTTCTGTGTCATGTCTTTTTAGATTGTAAGCCTGAGGGCAGGGAACCGTCTAACTAAAAAGATTGTATGTACAGCGCTGTGTAAATTTACAGCGCTTCATAAATAAAGGTTAATAATAATAATAATAATAATAACTCTTTCTATGTATTGTTTAAGTCAAGAACCATCAAAATTGCAGAAAGCAACAGACTTTCATGTTCATTAGGTAGGTGAAAATGTCTTGTTGTATTTGCTTTGAAAAGTTGTGTATTTGAAGGCAGACAATTTATCTGTAAACCTTTGCAGGGGATATGGAAGGACATCAAATCAGTGGAAGGTGACATTTAAAAAAATGGAAAATCAGATGAATTATCTTCAAAGCACAATAAATACACACGGAATGAAAGAAGTACAGTTGATAAGGATTTTCAATCATTTCCTTTATTTCCTTTTTTATTTTTTATTTTTTTTCTGTGAACATAGCACATTCTCAGTGGTTATGGAATGGTGGGTGACTAGAGTGGTAAGACAACAGAACGAAGTACTGTACATGAAAGAGGACGGGACTGACTGAATCTTTGAACATAAGCACTTAAACACTCTTTTCCACAGGTCTTTCTGGTACCATATTTTCTGAAAAGGTAGTCATGTTTAGCTTTTTTTTAAAGGAGCTCTGTAAACAATGTATTTTAGTATAGTTCTCATAGAATATGATGGGCCATATATGCAATACTGCATAGTGTAACAGTATTTGTAATCAAAGATATAGCTGTGTTAGTCTGTAGAATCAGTATGTAGAGGGATCTTGTAGCACCTTTGACACTAACTGAAAGAAAAAAATTGATAGCATGAGCTTTAGTAGACTTAAGGAAGTAGACTGAAGTCTATGAAACCTCATGCTGCCAGTATTTGTAATCAGTTGTTCCATAAACCAAACACGAATGAAGACTCACTGCTCTTAATGGCATCATGGTGTGGTCTAATTCAGGGATGGGGAAAGTGCACCAAAAATCCATGTTAGGAGTCTCCCCCCCCCCCCCCCCCCCCCCCTTAGTTTGAAAACTTCAAAATGATTTATTTTTTTAATTGTAGGGGATTGGGATCTCCAAGGTGGACAATAATGCAGTCCCCTAACCCTGACAGTGGTTTGCCCCTGATCTAATGGAAAAGATAGGGCAAAAGCAACCATCCACACTTTGAAAATATCTCAAAAAGACATACATTCCAAACAGCAAACCTTGATTCTGCTATAAGGGATACCATTTCACTATGCCGTTATGTTTAGTGAGACTTGAGCATCCATGGATTTTGGTGTCCTGGAACCATACCCCAGTGGATACCAAGGGCCTACTGTACTTAAACACCTGGCCTCTTTTTAATACAGTGGTGTCTCTCTTGTAGACTTTGGACAGATATCAGGACAAGAATGTAATAAAATACTGTACATAATTTCATTCTGAACAAAATTTCTAACTGCTTTGCCTTTTTTGGTGTTAAAATACTCCCATTCACTTTTGTCTGCACAAACACTGTTACCTATAAATAATACTAATTTCACTGTTTTGCTACTGAACTTGGGTTTGTAATAAGTCTCATGCTTGTAAATTAAAACTTTAGTTTCAAATTGGTCGTTGTTTGATAAAACATAATTTGTTTCTGCAGTGGTCAGATGACATGTGAACTTTATTACTCCATTGCCTTAAGACAAACTGTCTATTGTGGCTTTAGCCGTCCTTTGCCTTTTTTCCAGAATTTTTCACATACACTCATACTTCATGGTATCTACTCTGAATAACCTGCTGCTACCCCTGTCAGCACCACACAGTTCTTTGGTCTCTAGGCCCTCCACAAAATGTTTCTTGCAGCCAATCTAACTATACTTTCCCCTGTGGGAATGGCATTCTTGTTCAGTATTTTTCTCCTGGTTTTGTCTGAGTTTGAGGGTGTTTGCAAACATTCAGTGACATCACAGTGCAGTACCTGTCTAATCTTAAGGAAGTGAAAATGGTCCACAAGTGATTTTGGTATACATATATTGTAGCTGTTTTAAGAGTCTGCTTCAATGATACAAATAAAACTTAAATTCATATAGTAATTGCAGTCTTAGGAAATAGAGATAAATGATGCCATCTAGTGAGACTTCATGCTTTCAGCTGTAGAAAGTAACTGAACTGTTGCTATTCTGATATTGAATATCATTCATTTATGCAAAATGGCTTGTTCCTGGTCATGCTAAAGCTAATGTTTCTAACATTAGCATTTAGAGTTTGTGTGACTATCTCAAATGAATAAATGTGCTTTTAAAGAGTAATCTTTAAATAATTATATAGTGAGTGACCTTTTGAGCCACTAAACTGATATTTGACTAATGTCCTCATCTTACAGCAGCACAGACAAAACATGGCCATTCTTGTAAAAGAATAGATGCCGCTTGCTGTATCGAGGGACATGAAGTGTACTTTGCTGTGCAGTGCACAAGCATATGGAAAATACCATTTGTCTTTCCACACAGAAGTATGACAGTGTGCTGAAGAAGAAAAGCAATGTAGTCAATACATCAGTGACTGGTTTCAGATACAGATAAGAAAGCAGTGGGGAAAGACGTTATGTCAATATGTGTATGGCAGTTTTGGTTGTGTAGTAGGTTATATGAATATTACTTTGTTTTCAGCATGTATAAATAGAAGGGGAACTAAATTTAGTCTGTTCATCTATTTTGCAACTGTTTAATAGTACAGTGTTCACCCAGACATATAAAAATACAACTGTGTTGGAGTTACTCAGTTAGGCCTGGAATTGAACAACATGATGAATTATAGGACAATAACAAGAATCTAGGAAGCATTTTTGAGGTCAAATATGTATAGCCTATTACAAGGTTCAGAGCATTCTGAATGACAGGATAGGGAGAAATTAGGGGGAGGAATTTGGGAAATGCTCATTACAACAGATATATAGTAGAAAGATGTAATTTGAAAAATGTTAGACTTCAAGAATTATTATTTTATCTCAGAATCTAATAATTCAGCGTTCTGTCTCAAGCCAAGGATTGTTTGAGGTATTTTCTTGTGAATTCCTTGAGAATTCTTGTTAATGTAAGTTCTGCTTGAAATTTAAAAGAATTTACTAATTAGAAAAAATTACTAATATCTGCTTCATTAACATTAAATAATCCTACATTTTATTAAAAATATTTTGTTCATCCTTCGCTGGCTTTTGATTTCATAGGACAGCTCCTGTGTTCTACAGTCAAAGCACAAGCAGTTTGTCTTAGTAGGGATAAAAACGTATAAAAGTTCCTCATGGCTGTACCAAACTAAATTCCCTTTAACAAACATGGAATACTCATTTTTGATGTTGCAATATCTTTTGTATGATAACCATAAGAAAAATTTGGGATAATCCTACAAAGTTTAAAACCAGTTACTACCCATTATACATCCAGTATACATCCCTTGAATAGTATATTCTTTTTAGATTATAATGCATTTTAGAAGTTATTTTGGATGGTTTTTAAATTGCTTTTGCTGACAATTTGTCATTTGTTGCTTGTACTGCTTTAGAGGTATGCCAAAAAGGTAAGAATCTAAAGTACAGTTGACCCTCCGCATTTGCAGTGTTGACTTTTGCGGATTTCATTATTTGTGGTTTTGATTAATATGTTCTCTCTAGGAATTTCTAGGTCCTTCAGTGCAACTCTGCCAAAAGTTAACCATAGAATTGTGCTGGAGAACCTAAAGGTTCTTATGGAAAACACTTCTTTAGGAATTTTTAGGTCCTCCAGCATGATTCTGTAGTCAACCTCTGTCAGATGTTGACCATAGAGTTGCACTAGAGGGCCTGGAAATTCCTAGATAGGCGTTCTCTCAGGTAAAAAAGAATAGTATTTTTTTTTATTTGCGGTTTTTCTACATCCACAGGGGTCCTTCACCCCTAACCGCAGCGAACGTAGAAGGACCACTATAATCTAGTTTGCGATGACAGAGAATTTAATGGTTCAGTGAACAGTTACAACTAATCTAGAACATGGCCACATAGCCCGAAAAGCCCACAAAAAAAGCCCACTTTAATTTCATAGAGACCTATAGAGACCTAATTGCTTAGAATAATTATGAGTTAAATATTGTCAGCCCCATCATGGACCTTCCAAGGACACCCATCCATTGATGAAACCTAGCTGTCCCTTTCTCATCTTGCCTTCATGAGGGGGTAACTCAGGTCATCTGTATTTCTGTTGTAAGGTCTCATGGAAGCCATGCTTCTTCAGTAATGCTTACCTATCTATACCCTCACAAACTGTGCTGTTTTACATTCTAAAGAGTGTTTAGCCCAAGCCATCTTTGTTTCCCTGCCATATGTTTAAGAGTATGCAAACAATTATATTGGATCAGAGAACCAATGTATCATAGTAGTTAGTGTTGGACTGTTATTATGAAGTTGTTGTTCACTGAACCATGAAGTTCTCTAACTTTTCCATTTAATCTATCTCATAGGGACAGTGGGAAAGAGGAATGCTGCTTTAAGTTCATTTAAATGTTACTAACCAACAAATAAATCCAGGGATCCATATTATCCTTAATACTTTTTCCATAAGTTTTCAAGAAGGTTTTGGGAAGCTTGTAAGTGTATGAAGGCACTTCCTTCCCCATTTCTGCAGGACTGGATATTGTTACCAAGTATCCAAGGTATTCTTTTAGTGAGTCTGTAGATTTAACTGTCAAGATCTGATTTAACTGTTAAGGTCACTATTTTTAGCTTGGGATAGCCTATCCTTTCAGATGTTCTGTACTGCATCATCTGTAAGCCAAATCCACAATGGACAATGATGAAGAATTATGGGAAATGTAAGCCAAAATACCCAGAAGGCACCAGGTTTCCTATTGCTGTTCTATAGCCCCATTCAAGCATTCTTGAAGGAATTTAATAAAATATATTAACTATAACCCCCAGTGTCATCCTTGGATATCAGTCATCAAACAGCATCTTTGTGCAGATGTCTGAAGAGACGGGCGCAGCTGTATGCTCACAAGTATCCATGTGAAGAATCCCAATAGTAGAGGGTTCTGGTTCACGTGCATTTACAACTATATATGCACAGCTGACAAGATGCACAGGCCCCAAGATACTGTTTTTAAGGAAATTTATAGTTCTGGAAGCTTTTGAGCAGCTTGAATCTCCTCCCCCACATCAAATTAAGACACCCACCAACCAAAATATGTTGGGTTTTGATGGTTTCTTTAAATCTGGTGGCAGGACTGCTGATTTTTTACAGCTAGCAAAGGCAAACACCTTGTTTTTAAGGAGGCTTGTTGTTCTTTGTAATTACAGGAATTATGATTCTTCTTGAAATCAAGCCATACATCCCTGTACATACTGTTTACAGGTAACTTTCTTGCTACCACTGTGGCAAATTCACAGGGACTCAAATGTGGTCTGCAAAAGAAATGACCACATCTGTACTTAATCATTTTCATATAACAGTTAAACAGATCCACTGACATCTTGCTTGTCCAGATGAGTGTATGAGTTTCCTATATTATAGGTTGGAGCTGAAGCTAGCAATCTGCAACAGAGAAGCTCCTTCTATGTGTGTAGTCCTTTTGATCCAGCAGAGCTGGACCTCTGTACTTTCTCACTATTTAAATCAAAGGTGGAAATGGGTGTCATGGGCCTGGGTGCAGTGACCCAGAGCAGTACAGGACCACTACTGAACATATATACACCCCTAGAAAATGAAAAAAAATACCCTAAAATGATAATTTGGGTTGAAAGCATGGTCTAAGAGATGCAGTTTTTCTCTAAACACTATTTTGTCCCTTCAAACAGGAAGTGCACACATCACTTGTAGTTTCATGTGGCAGTGCTGCCTATGCTGGGTTGGGAGGATGCAGAAATGGCCTTCCAGCATTCTGTGTCTCTCCACCCCGAAATTTACTCTCCACTTTTCCAGAGCAAAATTTCGCAGGACAGAGGTGAAATTAGCAAATGCCTCCTCCCTGTTTATGCTCTCTTGACTTCTGATCTTTGGCAGACTCTTAACTGTAATGAAATTGAACTTCAATTTGCTTGTTTGCAGTTCATTCCCAACAGTATAGTATTTGCATGTTAAAAACTGAAAGTGGAAGAGAATATCTAATTATGAATGTCATGTTTCTTCTAGTGCTTGTTTAGGGATAACTTTTATACTAATCATAGGCGGGATACAGACCGCCCATTTGGGGCAGCCTGCAGTCGCCCCTTTGCGCCACATATTGGGGCCAGGGCAGCCCAGAGGCCCCAATCCGGCGCTTTTCAGGACCAGGGATTAGTGGTAAAATGCCTCTTCTCCCTGGTCCCAAAAAGGGGTGTCCTTGGGGCTTCATGCTCCAGGACACCTTGGGAGCTGCAGCCAGAGGAGAAAGGGGCCACTCGACCCCTTTTTCCCTGGCACCGTTTCCACGGCAATCTAGTTACTGCGGGAACGAGGTGCCCTCCAGGAAGGAGCTCTGTTTTGGAGCGGCCTGATGTGGTGCGAACACATCACGCCCGCGCCGTTTGGACACAGTGCAGCCATGATGTCATAATGGCAAAGTGCCGGTCTGGATAGGGCAATAGTTTTTTTATCTCTGCCATTTTGTTGCATGGAGCTAGAGTTTGACTTGTACTCCCATTCAGTGGTCTTGGGTACAAGATGTAGTTTTATCATATCTGCAAGCTGTAGTAACTGATCCTAGATTTTAAGGCCATGCTAGAAATTATACAGGGTTTCTTATTGGTTTCCCATTAACTGCTTTTCAGTAGTGTCTTATAACCCACACACCATAATCATCACATGAAGCACTGACTAGGTTTAGAATTATCTTGATTTGAGTAGTACATGTCAAACATATTGTTTTCTAATTCTATTGATCATCTTGTGTGTGATTCTTTATATTACTCATTTCCTAGCCCTTTGCCTTGAGCATTTCAATAATTCCAAAACAGAAAAATCAGCAGGGTTTTGTTTTTTTGATCCTGCAAAGTTTCTAGTTACTCCACTAGAAAAACTGAAATGAAATGGGATGTTCTGTTTTCTTTTTTAGGCAAACATAACCGCAGTGAATATGGAGGGGCACAGTATTATATAAAAAGTTATAGTTGAAGTAGTTGCATGTGTTTAGACAAAGCTTATTAATGTCTGAGCTTACTAACCAATAGTAATATAACAACATTTATTTATAACGTCC
The DNA here is from genome assembly GCF_019175285.1 of Sceloporus undulatus. Classification (NCBI taxonomy): domain Eukaryota; kingdom Metazoa; phylum Chordata; class Lepidosauria; order Squamata; family Phrynosomatidae; genus Sceloporus; species Sceloporus undulatus. Next base: position 46,842,998 of record NC_056526.1, read on the forward strand.
CTTTTGCCAAAGGGCAAAGATAGGATTGTCCAAACTGGGCTCCTAAATAGTAGTTAGCATTGGCACTTAAGCAGTGAAAAATATGGCTGGTTGAGTAAAAGAAGAATATGCAAACATTTAATTGAAATCAATTCCAAAACATCCGATCCCACCAAAAATATTGCCACTAATTACCATGACAGATTGCATTAAAAGTCATCCTCTCTGTCATGAGAAAAATCAACTCAGATAGATCTCAACATTTGTGATTTGTGTATCTGTGGTACCTGCGTTTTGTGTACATTTGCTTTTTGCTGCTTTCTGAATCCTTTGTTTGTCTAGAAAGGTATGCAATTAGATTTACAATACAAGGCCTATATAAATTGGGCGACTACACAGTATTGTTTATTTACATGGGCGGACGGAAGCTTTTTGGAAAGTTGCTGGCTCCACATATTATAAGTATGGGCAGATGTGACTCTAACCCCTGTGAGTCTGAGTAGTCATGGACTTGAGATCCTGTCACTTACTTATCTCATTATGCATTATTAAAGGTAGGATAGTCAAGGGTGTTCTTGATTTCATCTAATATCTTGACATTATTTGTCAGTGGTCAGTTTATAGATAAATGCTGATGAACCAACATTGTTGATGTGTCTGTCAGATGCTGGCTTGAGAAAAATTGTTGCTGCTTCAGATGATGGCAGACTTTGACTAGCCTAAAAGAGAATGCCTGGGTAAATAGGAATTAGAACTGGATGTATTTACAGCACATAGGCTTTAAAGCATGGAAATAGCATGTTGTTGCTCTGATTCGGAAGTAAGTCCACAAAAATTACTCATTTGTTGGTTTATACACACCCTTTTGTATTTATAAGGTTTTAAATACTCTGAAAACAACTTTGTCTATAAAAGCTTTCTTGTGTAGTCTGGAGGAGAGCCTTACCGCAAGCTCTAGAGTGTGTTTTTAAGAAATTGTTCATACATTGTGGCTCCTGCACGAAACTGCTGTCAAAATGTGTCTCTAACATCCTGACCTTGGAGTGAGAAGGAGGGGGGCTATACAGAGCGCTTTTGTTCACTGAGTTGAGGTGGAAAATTTTAAAGAAAATTTCCACTGTGAGACTTCCTAGCAGAAAAACGTTTACTGTTGGAAATGCAATGTTATCAATTCCTTTATGCAACATAATAAAAGAGGGCAAGTTACAGTGGACAACTAGAAATTATACTGTACAATAACAGTCAAATCTAAAATCAAATTATAATTCAGTTTTTCAAGTGATATTTCCTAATAAGCACATGGATTGGATTTCTTTGAATATAACACTTAACACTGTGATCATTTTTTGAATTGTTTCCTAGTCATATTTCAATTTTGACTCCTGAAATAATGTCTTTAAAATTGACATAATATTTTTTAGTTACTCTTAGTCAAATAATTTTCTAAATCACATGTTCATTAAATTAGGGCAATGGAAAATCCCTATTGTGCCCTTTTGGATTTGGAAGTTAATAGTTCTGGTGTTCTAAAACAGAAACTTTGGTTCATTATGCATGATGGAGCCAGAGTGATATGGGAAGTCCCAGAGTTCATGTAAGTCTGCCTACAGTTCTTACTATGTTTTGCAGGAATCAAAAGGGACAACAAAAACTGGATCTATAAGATTAAAATGCCGATCTTTAGAATAATAGTGGTGAAAGTATTGCTAGAAATCACAAGCAGAAATGTAAGGGATTTAAAAAAAGGTTCCAGTTTTTAAGGTAAGGTTTTCGGGGGGTTTTATTTGATACATATCTCCCTTAAGATTGGAGGCCCCCCCAATAGTAATACCACTATCAACAAGTTCAGATTTGAGAAATAGTATCCAGATCACAGGAGATGGTGGCACATTTCCCCATCACTCATTCCAGTTTGATTAATGTTGTTGTTTTTGAGAGATGCAGTACTGGTGGCCTCCTTACAGGGTATACTTGGCTGTGACTACTGTGAGATAATATACTGTATGTTCTAACAACTTAATGCCTATGCATCATTCTGGATGTGCTATATCTACAGAGCACAAAAAGCTGCTTTAGTGAGGACAATTTATATAAAATTTGGTTTGTTGAAACCAAAGACTTTCAGAATGAATTGATTGCTCTTGGCAGAGATGCTATGGACCCACATATATTTTTGTTTTTTGTTTGTTTCATTTTTATGGAAAATTGAAATACAGTTTTTGATTATTCAGACTTTCAAGCCTTCAAACATGCCCTTTTGGAAGCTTTGGTTTTTTGTTTTAACAACTGATAACCTTAGCTTTGGGTCTCAACAATTACATTGTATTATCCCAACAGCTCTTACTGTAAGGAAGTTCTTCCTAATGTTGAGGTGCAATCTCTTTTCCTATAGTTTGCACCCATTGCACCATGTCCTAGCCTCTGGAACAGCAGAAAATAAGCTTGCTCCATCCTCAATATGGCATCCCTTCAAACATTTAAATAGGGCTATCAACTCTTAACCTTCTCTTCTCCAGGCTAAACATATCCAGCTCCCTAAGTCTCTCCTGATAGGGCTCCTCATATTGTTGGACTGCAAGGTCCATAGACTTTGATGGTTAGGGTTGCTGGGATTTGCAATCCAACAGTATCTAGACACCTGCATTATTCTTATCCCTGACATAAAGGACCATGTGCTTTGTTGCCCCTTAGATCTTCTAGATAAACTTTACAAGTACTATCATTCATAAAGCAGAGTCTCCATATTATATCCGCTCCTTTCTGCCTAGGCTGGTCACTTGAGAGTTAGTGGAGAACAGCAAAAACATTTACCATATATAATCGACTATAAATTGATCTCATGTATAAGTAAAGGGCAGGTTTGGGGGCCAAAATTATGGATTTTGATATGACCTGTGGGTAGGTTGAGAGTAAAACTTAGAAGCACGTAACAGAGGATGTAAAGAAAAGGAAAACAGTGGTGAAAAACTTAGAAAATTCTACTAGGCATAACTGTTTGTGCTCACCCTAAAGGCTGGATGGATGAGGTGGGAATTACAGGAAATGGTGATGATAATAATAATAATAATAATAATAGGTTTTATTTATATACCGCCCAATCACTGGGAATCCGAGTGGTTTACAATAGAGGGGATAACAGACAGTTCCCTGCCCACAGGCTTACAATCTAAAAGACACAACACAGAAGGAGAAGGGAATGGTGAGGGGGGGAGGGAATCAGGTCCAGCATTCTTCTCTCCCTCTGAGGCCTGGACCAAGGCAGATGGACCGGAGGGAGGGCTCTTCTTCTTCAGGCTAGCCCCTGATGGTACTGGACCAGCCTACTCTCTCCCTCAGAGGCCGAAAGATGACAGTTAGGGAGGGAGGAGCCTGGTGTGATGTGTGGAAGAACTGACCAGCTGCAGGAGGTGCCAAGAAAATGCACACATGTGGGAAAGGATGAAAAGGCAAAGAAAAGAAAATGCTAACTATATTAGCAGTGATTATAGCCTTTAACTTTAATGTGATAACTGTACCTGATTTTCATCCAGAAGAGCTGACAAATGTCTTATTCAAACCCTTCAGTCCAATTCCTCTCAGAGGTCCTTTGAGGGGAAGTGCCAGATAGCTGCCACCACCACCACATTCCCATCCAGGCATTTAAAAAGGGAAGAAACAATGCCATGGTGGAGAGAGTAGAAGGTGTTGGTGCTTCTTTTAGGTGCTTCTGGAACAAACTAAGCTCACAATCTTTGCCACTGTACTCAAGAGAAGGGGATGGTTCCTTTGTTAATAAGAGTTAAAATACAGTACTTACATTGATCCATGGATAAATCAACCCACATTTTTGGGTCAAATTTTTGTATAAAATTTCTAGAAATACATGTAGGTATATACAGTTGGCCTTCCTTATCCATAGATTTTTTTATCCATGGATTCAGGCATCTATGGTTTGAAACGTATTTTAAAAATAAATTCCCAAAAGCAAACCTTGATTTTGCCAGTTTATATAAGGAACACCATTTTACTATGCCACTGTATTCAATGGGACTTGAGCATCCAAAGATTTTGGTATCCATAAGGGGTCCTGGAACCAAATCCCAGTGGTTCAAATCCCAGGGTCCACTGCACTGTAATTTCTAGGTGCTTATAGAGAAGGACAAGTTGCAAGATTAATCTTCTGATTGTTATGATTAGTATTTTATGACAAATATCAGTCAGTTATGTTGTGGAGAAAGACATTGCAGAAACTGAACAGTTTACTAAGTGGTGTCTAGTGAAACAAGGCATGCTATGCCACAGATGAGACGAAACATCTGTTTTTAAGAGTTCAGTTTTTCTTTTAAGAGATATGTATTTCATAACAAACTCACTTCACTCTTCCTACAAAGAAACCTTTAAGCCTTATGCTGGATAGAGACAGGTTGTGTTTTTAGGGGAATGTCTTCTGTTTTCAGAGAACCAAATTGTATTGCCTTTCTTTTACTGCTTTTATTCCCAGTCAATTCATTGTCATTGGAGATGTGGCCTGACAATCCTACTTTGATAGTACACAGCCCCTTCCACCTCAGACCAACATACAGACTACATAACTTTAATATCATTACAGTATTCTTCACCCTCCCTTTTCTTTGTATGCTATTTCAAAACCATCTTTGCTTGATGTAGAAGGACATGTACAGTTTTCCCTTTCTTTACGCGGGGGATCCGTTCTGGACTCCCCCGCGTAAAGCAAACACCGCCTATGCTTGAGCCCCATTTAAATGAATGGAGCTTGTGCATGCGGCGGTGCAGTGGTGCGGTGGCGCACACGCACGTCACATGCACATGCCCCATTCGTCCCTATGGGATGCACCGCCCCTTCTCCCCGCACGGCTTTCAGCATATACTGAAAGCCGCATAAAGTGCACTGTACTTCAAAGATCTTCACAAAGAATATACTGTTTGGCCAAGCTATCAGCTACATAGAGTTTGAAAATGGGATATGACTATTGTGATTCAGAACATAGGATGAGTTTGTTTTATAACAGCAACCAAAACATCAGAAGAGAATTACTCATTCACATATTTAAACCATCTTCAAACTCAGGAAGGTGAACTTATAGCTGTACTTTCAGGACATGTGATGTATTTTATGTTTTTGTATATGAGAATACAGCACGCCCAGTCCATACGCGGGTCCGCCATACGCAGCTTCCACTTTATGCAGAAGCCACTGTGCAATACAGGGAAAGGCCCACATGTGCCGCGCCGTCACAAACACGAGCCCCCATTCGATTGAGTGGGGCTCAAGTTTACGCGGTATTTGCCTTACGTGGGAGGCAGAACATATCTCCGTGGGAGGCAAGGCTGCACTGTATCTTACTGTTCAGTGGACCTTAGTAGTTTAGAGATTTATTTATATTAGGAGGAAATTATTAGCATCCTGAGCCTTCCTCATTGAGAGCTATTTCCAGGTTTATTCTTGCTTCTGGATCATGCATCAGTCTAAATAAAGGATATGCTTGAGTTAAAGTACTGTACTGATAATATCTTCTGCTTAATGTGTTCTGTCTGTGGGGGAAGGGAGAATGCTTGTTGTATAATTAGTTTTGTAAAACTGACAAATGTTTGATAGGCTTTATACAGGTGTTAGTAGTAGAGTCATCACTAGAAACTGATCATTGCTTAGAATTAAAAAAACATTTCTCCTTCGTTGTGGTTTAATTTTGTTGAATTTAACTGAAAATTCAACTGGTTGCTTTAAGACTTAATTACAGTGCATGTAAAGGTTGCTAAAATTGATTTAAAGACTTGTCTACTTGGAGCACTTCATTCTGAAAAACTAAGCAGAAAGCAAAACAAATGTAGATATATCAGACAACAGCAGTGCAATGTTCCACAGATTTGTGAAGGCTTGTGAGCTAATTATATATAAGCAAAGGATTTCTTAAGATAAGCACTCAGGGAGCCTTCTCTGGAAGCTGGCTGCTGATAATATGTAGCTGAAGGTCAAATCTTCCATACCGCAGTGGCCAAAGCTTATGTTATATGTTATAAAATTAACTTGTGGAATTGCTTTTTAAAAATTTAGCTCAAACACAGGAGGGATGTATTAAAGCTTATCACGTCTCTGCTTGTGAAGCTCAGCAAAATGCCACTACATTGTATTGCTAAGTTTCTACATTTCACATTTGGACACACAAAGCTTATCAAACTTGCACCCTGTTTGAATGCCGAGGAACATAATTTGTGAAATTAAAAAAATATGAGGGTTACAATTATGTGTGGCTTTTAAATTATTATTAATTAAATATGCACATTCTTCTGCATATGCTGACTTAAGTTAATCAAAACTGTCGAACTCAACAGTTTTGTTTAAATTATATTACTAACTTTGAAGAAACAGATGGAAACACACATTTTGGCAGTGCAGCAGCAAAGAAGAGCAAATGTGAGATGATAGCAGCAAGGATGATGCAGGGACGTAGCTAGGATTTTAGGAAGGGGGGGTCCAGACTAAGTGCCACCATTATAATGGGGCTTGGGTGCAGCAGCGCAGCAGCACACACCATTCATTTTTCTAATGGAAGGGGGGGGCCGGACCCCCAGAACCCCCCCCCCCCTTGGCTACGTCCCTGGATGATGTATGGTCTCTGAGTGAGTTCAGAGAAGGCCAATGAACCTCTCCACATCTAGATGTTATCCACTCCTTATGTAGGGCATGATTTCTGGATCAAGGTTTATGGAGTCAGCATCAGGTTCAGTTCACAGACAATGGTTTAACTGCAGATACATTTGGCATTCAATGCAAACAGTTAGCATTCCCCAAGGCTGAGATAAATTGGTGGATGTAACAATGAACGCAAATACTTCATTGTCACATACATTGTCTTCCGGAGGTTATCGCCTAGAACAATGAATATCACTTTAATCCATTAAAGGTTGCAGCACCACAAAATGTGGAATCATCTAAGGAGTGGAGGTGAATACTTCTGGAAGGCTCTGTACATTCTAGCCAATTGCCAGATTATTATGAAATTAAAAGGCATTCTGAATGGCAATAACTCTGCAAGATATTTGGAATTAGGAACTTTCAGAATTTATCTCTAGAACTATAGGCATAAAATTGCAACCCATATTTTGCAGATCTTTACTTTTATAAGATTTGTATGCATTGTTTTCTTAAACAGCACCATAAGTATAAGAACATACTATAGCCTTTCTGGATACTGGAGAAGTGTGATATCAATGCCTGTTCCACTGGGTTTCTGAACTCTGCACTAAATCTGTATTCTCTTTGTATCAACATGCTCATATTTAATCATCTTTATGTCCTTTGTGTTGGAATGTAAATGCTGTTTTTGTTTCTTTTCTTTTGCTTTCTTCCTTTGACATGCTAGTCTTTTGTTAACGTGCAATCATCCAATTAGTGATCTTGGGCAAGTCACATGTTCTCATCCTCGGGGGAAGGCAATGGCAAACCTCTGAATAAATCTTGCCAAGAAAACCCCAGGATAGGTTTGCCTTAGTGTCATCAGAAATTGGAAACAATTTGAAGGCACACAACACACACACACATTCATCTAATACTGCCTCAAGTGGTGTATGTCTAAACAGGTTGGAAGCCTTTTATCTTGGTCTCTATTTTATATACTTATAAGATGGCCTGATTAGGCTGGTATTTTTATTAGCATATGGAATGTAGACATAATTAGTTCAAGTTTGTCATATCTGAAAACTTGCTTGTATATGAAGGAATATTTCTAAGGAATTTCATATATACTCTACTATAAGTGGATCTCATGTATAAGTCAAGGGCAGGTTTGAGGGCCAAGATTATGGATTTTGATATGACTCGTGGATAATTAGCCAATTAGCTTCCGTGCCCAATACAAAGTGTTGGTTATTACCTTTAAAGCCCTACATGGCTTGGGCCCGAGTTACTTGAGGGAACGCCTCTCCCGACATAATCTGCCCCGCACTCTCCGAACATCTGGGAAGAACTTACTTGAGCATTCCCAAGGTGAGGTTAACATCTACTCACCAAAGAGCATTCTCAGCTACGGCCCCAACACTTTGGAATAATCTTCCGGAAGAGCTCCGACTTATTTCTACCCTGGATGCCTTCAAAAAGGCGTTGAAAACTTACCTCTTCCGGCAAGCATACCCCCCTGATCTTTTATAGATCTCAGAAAAATACTACCTCCCGATCAGGTGTCTACCTCAGGTTGTCAATGAGATTTTATAATGTAGTAAATGTTTTTAGATAGCATATGGTTTATATTGTGATTTTAAATAATTGTTATTAGAACTATTGTTGATTGCATAATTTGACTGTAATCCCACTTCAATCCGTCAGGAGAGGCGGGACAATATAAATGAAACTTCTTCTTCTTCTTCTTCTTTTTCTTCTTCTTATTATTATTATTAGTCAAGGGTAAAACCTAGGGGTGTATAACAAAGGTGTGTTCTGGAAACGAAAGGAAAACAATGCCAAAGAACTTACAAAATTCCAGCAGGCATAACTGTTTCTGCTCACCCTAAAGCAGTGGTTCCCAACCTTCCTAATGCCGCGACCCTTTAATACAGTTCCTTATGTTGTGGTGACCCCCAACCATGAAATTATTTTACTTGCTACTTCATAACTGTAATTAAATAGGTGTTTTCCAATGGTCTTAGGCGACCCCCATGAAAGGGTCCTTCAACCCCAAAGGGGTCCCGACCCACAAGTTGGGAACCACTGCCCTAAAGGCTGGGTGGATGAGAGAGTAGATGGGGGGGTCAGTGCTTCCAGGACAGATTATACTCTTGCCTTTCACCAGGGAATGGTTCTTTTTTAAATTAAGAGTTAAAGTACAGTACTTACATTGACCTGTGGATAAGTTGACTTGGGTTTTTGGGTCAATTTTTTGACTAAAATTAGTAGTACTTCATTCAGAAGGAACGTGTCTCGTGTTAATGTTAAGACTGTTACAGCTGTTCATATTTATTAATTTTCCTGATATAAAGTAACTTGATTTTTTTTTTAACTTTGGTCAACTAGTCTTGTAAATCAGGTATTACTGTAGTTTATATACTTGTGTGCATTCTAGTCAAGGCATGTTGTAACTTAGGTTTCAGTTCACAGTCAGGAAGTCAACAGGTTGAGTGAGAGATTAGTGTGTTCAGTAAGTGTGCCAAGGACCCACAGAAGTCTCAGAGAAGCATTCCTAGTGTCTCTGTTGATATCCTTAAATTGAGAGTGCTGATCTTAGCATTATGGTCCAAACATAGCATTGTGGATATACAAACTGGATTCTTAATAAATTACAGTGCATGTTGATGGTGGTATTATTATTATTATTATTATTATTATTATTTATATAGCGCTGTAGATTTGCACAGCACTGTACATACAAACAATACATAGATAAGAGTAAATCTGCCTATGGCATACAGTCTAGGAAATAATAGGGTAATACATATAAAATACATAGCAATACAGGAAAAGGTTCAGTACAGGAAAGGTGGTGATGCTGATAAGCATTGGGTGTTAAAATCTTTCAGTAACCTTGATGTTCAGAATCTTTTTGCCTTTGTTTATTGTGCGAAATTCTATAAGGGGCAGTGGGAGAGAAAGGAGAGAGAAGTACAAGATTTTTTTTAAAAATTAGATGTTACACCTCTCTCAGAAACAACCAAATTTCCAAATCGGTATCCATATGGACTGAATGAATATATGACACATGCTCAAATGCTGTAAGTGTGGTAAGGTCCTCCAGCTATCGAGTAATAGGAAGAGGTTATATATTTATCTAGTGCTGTAATACCCCCCCCCCCCCCCCCCAAAAAAAAAAAGCACAGAGAATCAATTCTTGGCAACCAGTTGTTAATGTCCAGGCAGGCAATGAGGTAGGTAGGCATTTAAAAGTATGTGTGCATCTGCAAATTTCAAAGGTGCTGTTACACAAAATTAATACAATTGATAAGCTCCCTTCCCCCCCCCCCCCAAAGATGCTACAGTTGCATTTAGAAACTTGAGCATTTTGCCCCATTGCTTTCTATGGCTGTATTACTTCATGGAAATCATACTGTAATTACTAAATTTTATGGTGGCATTGATGAGGCATGATGCTTTAGTGTATGAGAGCATAAGTTCTTGCTCAGAGGAGTTCATAGCTTAAAATACAATGCAGAAGTAACAAGTCTGCTTCAGTACAGGCTAGTGTGTAAGTAAGATTTTGGGAGAAGGGAGTTGTGTCACAGAAAAGGTTGGATTTGATAAGGGATTTAGAAAGCAATGAGAGGTGGCATAAGGCAAGTTTTCTGGGAAGTACTTCCATTCATACAGGATGAAAGTGGAGAAAGTGTAGAGTCTCCTGAAAGGTGATGGACTTAGACATATGAAAATGGTATATAAATCAGTAGAAGAGTGGGGACAGATGGCCCAGCAACAAGGGTTTTGATGGTTGGGTCAAATAACCTGTGCTGAATTTGGGAGCAGACAGAAAAACAGTATAGGGATTCAACGAAGAGTGGCATGTTATTGAAATAGTGATAACAATGAACAGTTTTGAGAGCAAAATGGTAAATATTTATGAAGAGACGAAACAGTGAGAAAAGACTGTAGCAATATAGGCTACAGATGAACAAGGCATAGACAAGGGTCCTCTTGAGGGAATAAAGAAGCTTGTGGTGTTTTTTCCATCTACATTTGTACAGAAAATTTTTTTGTACATAGTGTGAAATGAGAGGAACAAAGAAGGAGGCCTCAAAGTTGAAGCCACATGATGTGCCTGTTTAACAAGGTGGGTGGTAGCATACTAAAGAATTTGCATTGTAACCTGTATGTATTACATTTCTTCATGTCTGTATAATTGTGATTTCTTATTATTATATTCTTGTTTGCTTATTGGTAAATAAATGAAAGTGTATACAAGGAGTGCTTGAGAGGAAAGATGAACAATCTTGGACATACTGGACGATATGGCAGAGATGAGAGAACATCTATGCAGAGCTATCAGAGGCAGTTGGAGCCATGGGATTAAAAGATAGGGATAGGTCAGATTTAAGTGGGAGAGGGCTGATAAACAAGTATTACTGAAAGCTATCTGGTTCATGGGGGGTAATGTGTAGAAAGAGACTCGGACTGAGAATAGATCCCAGAGGAATTTCAATACAGATATCAAAAGGAAGATTTCATCCACTTCTGGAAACAGTTAAAAGTTTATTGTTGTAACCCACCTTGATCGGCTATAAATAAAATGTATTAGTAGTAGTATTGAGGTAGGCATTGACTCCACTAAGGGCAATAAATAAATAAATAAATGTTATAAAGTAGGAAAAAATGTTGAATATCAGAAGAAAAGTTTCAGAACAATGAATAGAGAATGTTTTTAATATTTCTGAGGCTAAAAGAACACCTTCTGTATTTTCTTTTTCATTGCCACTTGTAATAAATGAAAAAAATGACCCTTGGTCGTATTGGGTAAAATTTACCATCTTTATTAAAATTGGTTTGCAGTAATGAATAAAAAACTTTACGTCAATCAGGGTGAATAAAAATATATTTTTAAAATATGCTTTTTCAATTAGATTTCTATTTTTATGGTCAAATTGTAATATAGTTTCCCATCAGTAATTATAGTCAGACCTTATTTCTACCCATCAGTGCAAAATACACTTTGGGAGAAAAATATTGAAGGCCTAGTTGTAAGAATGACAATATGAATTGTATTTTATTTAGTTTTAAATTAACATGGTTTTATGGTCAGATTCACAGCTTTGTTGAGGAAATCTACCTTCTTTACCTTGCTGATTTAAGTTACCTTCTCTTAAATCATCAGTTGGAGCTTACAACCCCCAATGACACCTCTCCCTCCCTCCTTTCCCACACACAAAAAAATGTTTTCGACTTTACCACAATCATTAACCAGAAATGGGTTTGTAGGCTAAAGCTGAAATTTTTCACAGCTGCAGAGGCATTTACACCTTAGAAGTTTCACAAGTTTGAACAGTTCATGTTAAAAAGCATACTCTAAATAGTAACCATTTTTTAAAATCAAATACAGTCAAATCTAACATTGAGAACATGTTTAATAAGATTTAATAGCAAATAGCCTAACAGCACCAGTATGCCTAAATACCTTTAAGGCACCCGTTACTATCTGATCTTGGAGGCTAAGCAGGATCAGCTCTGATTAGTACTTGGGTGAGAGACAGCCAATGAATACCAGATGCTGTAGATATTTCAGAGGCAGGGGCTGACAAAACTACCCCTGAGCATTCCTTGCCTTTAAAAAAATCCTATGAAATTCAAGGGGACTTGAAGGCTAACACCCACACACACGATGAACAATCCTGGTGATCTGTTTTTAGCTAGAATGCTGATAAAAATATTCATAGCTTTACCATTAGGAGCTTGGACAGGATCATCATCATCATCATCTTTATTTTTACCTTGCCTCTCTGTCAGAATGACAATAAACCAATATGTTCTACATAGTTTAAAACTACTACTGTGTAGACAGAAGAGGAAAGGCAGTGATTAATGTGTTCCATTTTATTTCACCCTCTTCTTCTCCCCCCTCCCATTCTGAATGTATAGTAGATAATTTAAAAAAGATGGAACTCTTTGTTGTTGTCATTATTTTCATTGACATTTCTGGGAAGCCCACAAGAAGGGCATAAATAAGACAGTACTTTTGATTTCTCCTTCTTTCTTCTACAGTTGGGAATATATTGGTCAGGTTTTTTAAAAAAATACAAATCAAAACAAAACAAGAGGGAGAGCAAACGGTCACCAGTCATTCTGCACACACAAACACGCTCTTCTGCTATTTCAGGTACTACTGAAAGTATATCTGATCTCTCAAAATTTTTAATATCTTGAACCCCATGTTATACTCACAGGGATTAAATCTCACACTCAGGTATACCATTTTTTCAGTCTCAGAATTTCAGATACCCTCTTCAGACATTTGCTTATGTGAAAGCTAAACAAAAATAGCTTTCTCTGATCTCCTCCTCAAGTCCATATCCTCTTCCTTTGCATATTTTTCTTGAAAGAATGAAAAGAATTTCTAAGTTTGGTTGAGGGCACTTTGAAGCTTCTGTCAACCAGTGATACTTGTCCTTAGCAGAGGGAGAAGACAACAGTGACAGCTCATCAAGTGAGATGGGGAAAACAGGAGGAGGGGAAGGAGAATTGACAATACTAGTTGAGACCCTGGGCAGAGGCTTTCTCTTTTAGCACTGAAGTATGGAAAAATCTTTTGAGAGTGAATGAGGAGTAGGGAAAAGCAAGAAAATCCTTAACTGAGCAACAAAGAGAAGTGGCCCTGTTGTTGGTGATTCTTAGCTGAATAAGCAAAATAGTATGGTCCATACATGAGAAGTGCTGAATCTTGCTGCTCTAATTTTTCCCCCCTTTTTTCCACAGGTTGTATTCCCCATTCGACTGAACTGGAATAAAGGAACAAACTATGGGATTGCATTCAAGATAACGCTTCTGGAAAAGGTTTCCAATGGCTCTCTTCTTTTGGGTTGGTTTATACTACACTTTTGATGGTTTTCATATCTGATGGATTTATTTTCCATTTGGAAATATTTCAAATAAATAATTGTTCATACTTGGAAGCAACTTCCTTCTTTTGAACATTGTAAAACATGGGAGACATGGCTAACAACTCGGTAGCATATAGTGGCGTAAAATATACTGTAAAAGATTCTAATCATGGAGACTTTGGGGTCACAGTTGAAGAACTTCGTGACCTTATGGAATTGCGTGCTGCTGATGCTTTACATAAAATACAAGAATGCTATGGAGACGTGCATGGAATCTGTACAAGATTGAAAACTTCTCCTAATGAAGGTAATGATAATTTTTCATATATCTTAAGTAAGGGAATGTATACTCAGACAGATAATGTTTTCTTGTGTATATATATTCATGGTTTACTGAATAATTCTTGACAGTGTTTGATATATCTATGTGTCTTATTGTAAGCCACCTCGATTCTGAGCAGAGAGGCGGGGTAAAAATAAAATACAGCGCAACCGTGTCATACGAGGGCGCGCCTTACGTGGCTTGAGCATACGTACTCAAGCTGCGGGACGGAAGGGGCACCGCATCCCATTCAGTTGAATGGGCGCACGCGCCTGTTGCGCCCCACGCACTGCCGCGCCGCCATGCACGAGCCCCATTGTTTACAATGGGGCTTGAGCATAGGCGGAATTCGCCTTATGCGGAGGGATCCGGAACGGATCCCCGTGTAAGGCGAGGGCCCACTGTGCCATTATTATTATTATTATTATTGATGCAAGTTTTGTTTTTTATATTCAGCTGATGAGCCAATAAGTTTAAATTTATTTTTTCCAGGAGTTTATTGAACTCTTACATGAGACTGATGTTCAGACATAACATTAGGTCTGAATTCAGTAGCTAATGCAAATTAGAGTAGATCTACCCATACTTATGTATATTCTATTCAATCAGCGGCTCAGTTTTAGTTGGGACTAGCTTTGGGATTTAGGCCATTTTGATTAATGATAAAGGGTGTTTTTGTTTTGTTTTGTTTTTTACAGCTGTACTGGAATTAAAATCAAGAGTCTTTATGAAAGCTTAGTTCCCTATTTATGACAATTTAAATATTTGAACAATTTAAAAGTTACCTAGAAATTTTGGATAACCTTTTCAAATTTTGTACACTAAAAACAAAAATAAAAATGCCCCAAACAGTGGAAACATAGTCCTAAATCCAATTGATAGTTTAGAGTACACCAATTGAGTCAGAGGAACATATATAAATGTTAATTTACCATTTAGGACATATAATTTCTGTTTATTCAAGATACTGATTTGTCTAAAAATTTAGAGTTTTGTTTAGAAAGTTGTTTCAAAGTCCAGGATTTGATTGATTTGCAGATATTTGTATAATATAACAAATTAGCTTAAATATCCAGAAATGTGACAGGACATCATTGACAGCATTACTTAAAATGTATCTTTTCAGTGGTTTGTGTCTGTTTTCTTGAGGTAGACATGTTGGGTAAGAAAAAGATTGCTAGTGAATACTGATGGAAGCTTCACATCTGTTCCTTTCAGTTGTGTACCTATTCTAGTTTTATAAACAAAAAGAGATCTGTGGGCCTAAATGTATAAGTAGCAAATGTGTGACAATGCAGAGCTTAACTTCCTCATATGTATAACAGATTTATATGCAGATGATCAAGCCTAAGTGTGATGTATTCACATGTAGTCTTCTTAAGTGTTGTTTTTCTGTTTGTGGGAAGGGTGTTAGTACTGAATAAAAAAGCAAACAGACACTTAAGACAGAGAAAATATTATTTTCTGCTTTTGTTTGCTATCTGTAGAGTCTTACTAATGCCTTTCTCCTCAGTATTTCATAGAATAATGAATTTATCCTTGCACTTCAGTTCACAGTTGTTGGCATTTGGCAATTGAGGTTTGGGCACTGACCAATAAGCTTCCAACCAAGGCAAAGTATTTGCAAACCAAGTATTTGCAAAGAGTGGGTGGTGCCACCAGCTTAGCATCAGTCATAATATTTATTTCTGTAATTATTTTTGTAATCCCAGTATTTACATATTGCCAGATACAGCTACCTTGCAGTAAAAAATGTTCATATACCCAACGAGATTTCCAATGACTTCAGTGTTCTGTAAATCTTTCTAGTTTTTCGGTCAAATATCGTTGGTTTGTTTGTCTAAGATGCATGCTACTTGCACAGGGTAGATAACTTTGTTTTAGTTTGTTTACAGTTCAACATTTTGTTCATAGTTTGACCTCTCCCCCAAATGTTGTGGAATCTGTAATGTTATTCATGAGGTGAAAATGTGCTTTAAAATCTTAGCCATACAGAATTTTGAACGGAGTTGGCAACTGGAATTTTGTTTGTTTAAAAGTTACATACTGTATTGCCTTCACAGAATTTGATTTCAGGGTGGTATTGTTGACTCAGGGTCGGACATACACATTTAAAACGTGTTGAAATAAAAAGCAAATGCAGGTGTTACACAATAGTAGTATGAATGTTTGAATAATATATTTGTGGGGCTTGTTTTCTCCTACCACCACCTAACTTGAAGCAGAATAATTGTGCCTCAGATGACATTTGACATTTCTAATACTTGACAGAACAAATATTTTTGTCTTGAAACGTACAGTTATGAAGCTCTGTGGGCTAGTAACTGTTTTCGGGAACCACTGGCTTGAAATGCTTCATCTTATAAATCTTTCTTCTCCATAGAATTATTTGTGCTGTTACCTTCTATCTTTATATTACCATTTTGTATTTTCCTTACTGATAATTTACAGATTACCTAATTCCTTTGGACAGGAGCAAAAAGCTAGCAGTTCCAGCTGTTCTGTCTTTTGGGTGGCGGGAAAGTCTCGTTGAGTGTACACTGAAGTGGAATGGGAACACGTAATGCTATGACTAAATAGCATTTTAATAGTATGAGGAGGCAAGGCATGGTGCACCCCTTCATTAAACTAATAAGGAGATTTCTTCTCCCCTCCCCCATTTCTCACCCTCTCCCCAAAAAGTTAGGTAGAACCTTGAAGTCTTCATACTGAGAAGACTTCAGAAAAAATTAAATGTCTGGCTTGTATTATCATGATAGAAAAATAACATTTCTGTTTGCTTGATAACAAATGTTAATTATGAAAGAGCTGCCAAGAAGTTTCAGCAGAAGAGCTGTTTACATTCCTGAAAAGTTTTTCAGTCCTTATTGGTGAAGCACACTACTTGCTTGTTCTTGTGCACAAACCTCCTCAAATGCAGGTGAGATGGTGGTCTGATGGGTTGCTTCAACTGTTGGAAAATAACAGACAGTGATAACAAGGCATAAAAGGAAGGAAATTGGCCATGATTCCAAGTGATATTGTAGAATGAATTAGCAAGCATAATATCTGGTTGGCTTTGTATCTGGTCCTGATAATTGCTGTGTTAGCCTTTCCCTACAAGATACAGATTAGTTGAAGTTGGATTAATTATAGAAGCAGAATGAACTACCACCATTCATAAGATGACATAGTGCAAGCTAGTGTGACCTTCACTTAACTGCATAGTAGGGGGAAGGGTGTAGTGTGTAATATGAAGAAAGCTCCCTAAGATGTATTCCCCTTAACTCATGGTTTTTAGCATCAAATTCTGTCATTGCCACGTGTTTTATGGAAAAGAATCCCATATTAGGGAATCCTGTGTTCTGTGTTCACCATTGTTCTATTATACGTAGTTTGTCATATCCTCAGGTTTCTCTGAAGTTGGGAATTATTTTGTAAATACTAGTATTGCAAAGGGAATGAGTGGGCTTCTTTTTTTAAAAAAAAAAATGCTTCGTTTACTTGGAAACTAAATTCCTGCATCTGTATGGGAAGCACTTGAATCCATGGGAAAGGCCCAAGGAAACAAGGTATTTAGATTATAATATTCTGGTTAGTCTACACATAGCCATTTTTGTTGTTATAGCACAAGAAAAAGTGTACAAGTCCCTCCTCATTTCCATAGGTCCCTAATTTGGAAAATGTGGGATATAAAGAGTATCTGATACATAATTGCTTTCTGAGATTGCTTTCTGAGATTGACCTAATGTAACATACTTAAGGTTTTTATAGGTACCCAATGACACTGTTATGTTATTAGAAGGTGATGTATAATAAACTACTCTGAAACCATTTTCTCTTTCTGTTATTTAGGCTTAAGTGGAAACCCAGCAGATATAGAGAGGAGAGCAACTGTGTTTGGGAAGAACTTTATACCTCCTAAAAAGCCAAAAACTTTTCTTCAGTTAGTATGGGAAGCACTACAGGATGTTACTTTAATTATATTAGAAATTGCAGCCATAGTATCATTGGGCCTTTCTTTTTACCAACCTCCTGGAGGGAATGAAGCATGTAAGTAAACAATCACATAGTTTTTCATAATGAAAAGTATTTCACAATGTGTGCATAGGAACAATATTGAGAAGCCATAAAATTGTTTGGGTTAGAACTTGAGGGAACATTGCATGTGATACAACAATTAATATGATATCAATATTTGAATCACACCTGCTTCTAGTCAGCAGTTCACTTGAACCACTTGAATATATGGCAGAAATTTATTTTTTATCTTTAATGATTCATAGAAGGCATAGACTTCTGTTGTCTATAATGGGGTAGGCAAGTGCCATGGAAGCAGGCCAATTTTCACACACACGCACCATGGAATTATTATCAAATTCCATGCACTTCCACTTGCCATGGGGGGGAGGGGAAGCTTTTTCATTTGTTTGGATATGTTTAGGGTGTGGGAGAAGTAAATCCCTATATTTGCAGCTGTTTTTGGTTTGTTTTGGCCAGTTTTTGGAAGAAAAAAATCACCCCAAAATCAGTAGGAAAATGTTACTTAGATTTTTATTTTATTTTTTTTTGAAAAGTTGGAAGTTTAGGGGCTGCAAAAATGGGTTTTTCTTGTGCACAAATCTCCTCAAACTTCCAGACCACATGTGGCTTGGTGACTGCACTTTCCACACCCTGGTTTTATAATAATACTCTTTCCTTTCTTGCCTTGTGTATTAAGTACAAATGCAAGAAAATGACTAAAGCAGGTTAACTTGTGTTGCAAAGTATTTTCAATTAAAAGTGGTAAGGGGTTGTTTTAAATTTGTGTTTGCACTGGCATTTTGAAGTTTCTCATTGTTTAATTCCTTCAAATATAGAGTCTGTTCATAAACTTGTGTTTCTCACTGCAGTGAGCTCACTAGCAGACCTAGTTCATTTTAATTTATTCGTACTACTCTGAACATGAGAAAATGTTAATGCCTGAATGGAAGCATTTCAATGCAGGAACTGCTGGTCATGTCTTTAATAAATCTCCTGGTAAAGAAGCAGGAGAAGTGATAGGCATGACAGGGTTCACTCATTGCCAGTTCCTGTTCATGACTGTGGAAAGGACATACAAGCATGCCTCAGTTAACAAAACCTCTGACAAAGAAGCTCCTTTTTACAATCTTTTTAAAGGAGCACATTACAGGGCCCTCCCTTTTTTCTTGTCTTCTGTTTAGCTGGAAGTTTTCGTTTTTGTTCATTTGTTTTGCAGCGTTGCCTTTGGAAGATGGTGAGGGAAGGCAGGACACTTTTAGTTCTGAGTTTCAGCAGCGTGTCTGCAGTAAACAATGCAATAAAGCTTGACCTGGGAAAGAATGGGATTATACTCTGATTTTACTGTAGCTGTGTATGCTTACATACAACAGGCAACAGCTGCCTCCAGAATCATTTACTGAGCATGTGTGAAGGACAAAATAGAAAGAAAAGGGGGAATCAGATTAGCCTCTCTCACCAGCTACTTTGATGTATATATATGCCAGATCTATAATTTTTGCCACCAAAATGGAAATCAAATGAAGAGTAGAGGCCATTGAAAGAAAAAAATAATAATAATCCCAGGATGCAGTTTGGAAGTTGCTTTCATGCTAGAAGATTCAAAATGTTTTTGTCACTTATGCAAAGTTTATCAGACCTAGTTGCTGCATTTCAGATGCACATTATGTTAGTTTTGAATAAAAGGTTTGCGGAAACATGATCTTCTTTTTTGTGGTATAGAACCCTGTCCCTACACTTTCCATGTAATTTTTACCTCTGCTACCAAAGTTTCTGTTAAAGAAGTAAAGCCTAGGAACACACCTACTTCTTAGCTGAAGTATATCTGTATTGAAATAAAAGCAAATCTGGTAACTTGAACTTGTAAAATTGTACCAGTATGGGCACATAGATTTTTTTTTCATATTTTTTCAATTAAATATGAAATGTTGTGAAGGGTGCACTTCCAAATATGTAGTGAATATGCACCAGAGACACTACTTGGAAACTTTGGGGCGCCCCTTTGGGGTGGCCTGTAGGCGCGCCTTTCCCCAGTGTATCGGGGCCTCAGTGGCCAGAACGGCAGCCGCTGAGGCCCCGATCTGCCGCTTTCCAGGCCGCGGGGAAGCGGCAAAAGGCCGCTTCCCCGCAGCCTGGAAAGGGGTGTCCTTGGGGCTTCAAGCCCCAAGGACACCCCGCGGCGGTGGGGAGGAGGAGAAAGGGGCCGCTTGGTCCCTTTCTCCCTTGTGTTGCTGGGTGCAGCTGTCTGAAGGCTGCGCCTAATGATGCAAAGCAGCGCCACAAACCAAGAAGGAGCTCCGAAATGGAGCTCTTTCCTGTTCCGCGCAAAGGGCGCATTAAGCGCCCTCGCGTGGAGCGACGACGTCACGTCCGCGCCGCCCCGTATAGAGGCGGTGTGGTCATGACGTCGTCATGGCGGCCCCCATGTAGATGGGGCGCCGCCATTTTTTACGGACTCAGTCTGTACTAGGGTTAGGGGGGTGCAGAAGCACTGCACCTTCCTAACCCTAACACGGACTGACTATGTACTTAAAGGCCCGTCTGTAACGGGCCTTAGATTTCTACACCAGAAATTGTATGGCAAAACCAGAGCACTGCAATATGTTTGGGCTGATATCCTGATAGTTTTGTTTGAATCTGCAAGTTAACACTTGTTTTTCATTTAAAGAGAAGGCTGTGTTCCCTGAAACTGAACATCTATTTCTGTATAGACTTTGTGTTCATTTGGGAGATCCAGTAATTGGATGTCTAAAGTATATTCTATTTTCTAAACACCTTCTTAGTATATTATTACTTATGAAGTGCCTGTTTAGTCTAGAATTTGTACCCAGCCATACTTCTGGTTCATAGAGAACACAGCAGTAGGCAACCCAATGCTCTGTGGTTACTTTGGATTTCAGTTTCCATAATCTCTTCATGGGAGTTATCATCTGTATAGGATGCATCAGTTTGCCTTTCCCTGTTATAAAAGAAAAGTTCTTTGACAGACGCCTGTGGATGTGTTCTGTATTTCTGTTCAAATAAGCTTGCTCATCATCATTCCAAGTAGACTGAGAGGATATTATTGCATTCATACCCTGTTGGAAAGTTTCAGATTATTTGAATTATTTGAATTATCTGATAGGTATTAGCAGAATGACAATGCATGTTACAAGTTTTACCAGACTGTTAAGTTGAGCAATATTATCTGAAGGTACCATGTAGCAGCACCTATATTTACTGAGGTTGTGTAGCTCAAGATTTATATAGGCTGATTTTATTTTAACCTGAGATTCTTTTGGTAGGTTACATTTTTTCCCCCCTGCTGAAAATTAAGATTACTCCTTGGCCCACAAATATGCCAGAAAACAGCAAAATATGAGAGAAGAGTAGAGTTTGTCTAGTAAGATTATTATAATTTCCCATTGATTACAAGTTTTTCAAGGAATTAAAAAAAAATTGTGGCATGATTTCTAATAGAGCCAAGTGGGCAATTTGCGGTTCTCCTGATTATGCTGGATTGGAACACCCATCAACCAGTAGTGAGTGATGATGGAAGTTGCAGTTCAACAACATCTAGAGGGAAACAGGTTGTGTGCCTATGGGCTAGAATCGTATGAGGTGTAGGTTGTTGAAGTGGAAGCTCCTATTCTTGGGATTTGAAAAACTAGGTATTATTTGTCTTTAATCAAAATTAATGATGAAACCAATTTAGAGCATGTAATTAATAACCTGGTAATAAATCTGCTTCAGTAGGAGTAAATGTGAAAGGGGCAGGAGCCACTTATCACACATGAAACAAACTGTCAATTGACATTTTCACCTGAAAATCTGACCCAGAGTGATCTGAAGTCACTTCCATTCTAAATCACAGCTGGTTTGGGGCCAATTTTGGACAATTTAATTAAATTTGGAGAAGGGAATTGTTTGAAACAAACACCACACTGGTATTTGGCAGTTATTTATGGGAATTTTTGCTTGTCTTTTAATTGGAGAACCTGTAGGATTTGAGGGGCTTGGGTTGATCTTCAGAAATTTCAAAAAAGAGTCAGAACACATTTCTCCACCTCTTATTTTTAAAGGTTTTCATATTAGCAATTTTGTTCCTTAAGCAGCCACCATAACAAATCTGATCCAGTCATGCATAATGAATACTGCTTTGCTTTTAATCTAAAATTTGGCATGGTTACTTTTTATGGATTGTCAGAATTCAACACTAAAAAAACGAAGTGAAAGCTGTGGAGGTCTGTTCAGAAAAGTTGTGGAGGAGGGAAATATGCTAGGTTTGAGAATTATGAAACCTTCCTTACCTTCTGCTAACTCCCAGCTATGTACTTTGATTCTAAGACTGTAGTGCTATGTTGAAATACTTGGGAATAAGCCCCCCCCCCTTTTTTTTCCTTTTTTCTTTTTTAATAAACATGGATAGATTCGACTTGTAAAACACTTGAGTTTTTGTTTAACAGGCCCTTGAACCAGGTGAAAATACATCCTTTGGTTTTTAAGTAAAAATGCAAGCTTTATAATTTTAACTACTGGCTTAATTTAGATAATTTATAAAAGAAAATGAGAAAAGTGTCCAACTTCTAATTCTTTCTTTCATTTCCTCTTGTCTATTGCCCTCCCATTTAGTAAGATCAGTTCAGGTGTGTTTTCTCAGTGACTGGAATAATTACAGAATGACTGGAGAGGACATTGTCTCCATCCTCCATTCTACCAGCCTTGTTTTTCAGTTGCAGTCCCATCCTCTTGGCTTTGATCTGTTATGCACATAGAAAACTGCACAAGCATTCTCCTATAGCGAGAGTTGTCTGAATGACTGGGCTTCCACCAAATTGCATCCATAAAGATTTTCTCGTCAGCTCCAATGGTGTCTGCTATTAGAATAGTTTTCCTCTCCCTTCTGCAGTCTCCCTCACGACAGTATGTTCTAGTAGACAGAGAGACTTTTCAGAGATGGGAAGGCTGAGGGCTATGAGGAAGGAAGGGAAAGTGACGTTGTGCAAGCAATTTCCTCGCCTTTTGGATCATCACACATTACAAAATGTGAAAGAATCATAACTTGCTTCAGTCCCTCTTTGTAGCGCCATACACAGTTATTGGAAGAGTCTTTCAGTTCAGAATGATAAACACCAATTCACAACTGCCCACTTCTTGACTAGAATAATGTGTATATACAGTACCCAATATGCCTAGAATCACATATATATATGTCCACTGAATATAACTTAAGGAATATATGGAACATCAGTAATCCATATATGCTGGATAGCCATAGCCCTTCCCCATATCCAAGAGTTCTGCACATATTGTATTATACATAAGTGGAGGGTTAAAAATATACACTCTTCTCCCTCCTCCACTTTCTTAGGCCTGAGCGAGGTCAGTTCCTCTAGATAGATACACTGACACTCTTCTAAATAGTGGACTTAATCCATGGACATGAGTAATTGGATTGACCTTTACTAGCTCTGTGTCCTATTCATGGCAAATATTGTGATGGAAAATTTGAGAACTTAAATCCTTTTTTGGTGGTGAAGTGACAGTTATATTCTCTTCACTTTGATATGTGATTTTCAGATTTTGAAAAATATAACTGGACAGAATGTGACAACCAAGTAATGTCAAATACAACTGAAGAGTTTAATTAAAAGATATCAAGGAGCAATGTGCTAAGTTAACCAGCTTTTCTATATGTTTAGCCATAAAGCTTGGCCATTACTGTAGCACTCTGCTAAGTTAGCATTGTTGGTCCCCATGCTATCTTTTATAGGTCCACAACTGCTAAACAGTACAGAAAGTTATGTGCAGCTAAAACAGAGAAAGCGTTACTTGCATTTACATTATAACTTCTTTCATATTAGTGAAATACAGTGGGTCCTTGGTATCTCTTTTGATCCCCAGGACCTCTCATGGATACCAAAATCTGTGGATGTTTAAGTCCCATTATATCATAGTGAAATTAAGGTTTGCTTTTAGGAATCCATATATTTTAACCTTTTCAAGCCATGGATGATTGAATCCATGGATAAAGAATCCATAGTTATGGAGGGCCCAACTGTACCAGCTTTTGTTTCTTGTATACTGCATATGTGTCCAATTGCTTCTCATTCTCTACCATACTATAAGACTGGAGTCCTCAGCTTCCTGAAAAGTAAATTGGTTTCTTTCATACATTTATATAGAGTGTGAATGAAAAAAAATGTCCACAAGGTTAGGATCAGACCTCAGAAGTACTTTAAATGTAGTGTGTGACAAATGATAAAATTGTTGTGGCTACTTGCTGTCTGCTTTCCACAAAAGCATGCCCCTGTCAACACAAGATGAAGAGGATTATAGGATGGCTCTCTTAAGTGTTCCCTTTCCCCCACAATACAGCTTCAGTATTCTCAGACTCTGGCATTAGCTGGGCAAAAAAAGAAGGGAGCACTACAGTTTTAAAAAATCATTTGTTTGCCCTCAGCTGCTTCTCCCCATATCCCTGAAAACTTGAAGTCCAGCACAATAAGTAAAGGACATAAGGGTCCTTTCTTCAAATTCCATCCCCCATTATATAATCAGATGCATTTAATATGAATAAACCTACAGTGCTGTAACATAATTATGCATTGATGAAAGAATATTTGGAGTTCTTTCAAGCCAGGAGTGGGGCCAAATTCACCATAACCCACCAGTGTGGTAGCAAGAAAAAAAATCCTCCAAAGAAGCAGTGCCATTCCACATGCATTGTTTTGAAACCAGTTAGCATATCTGGCAGGCTAATTGGCTTTAAAGCAAGTTGCATATTTCTGTATGGTTTTGTTTTAAGTCAGAAATACTTATATTAAAGGTATTTTTTGCCATGCTGACAAATTTTGGTTTGGCATAGCAGCAAGAAAAGGTTTAAAATTATTTATGTACCACTGGATGTTAGTGATATGTCAACAGCAGTGGGAGGGTACATGCGGGCTGTGAGCCACAAGTTGGCTGTCAATGTCTTAAGCAAAACATGATTCTAAATTGTATGCAGAACAACACTGTTTATATTGATGTGCCTTCATGTCAACTGTTGACATATGGCAACCCCATGTATGTCATAGTATTTACTGTACTTACACAAGGAATACTAAGAGGTGGTTTGATATGACCTTCCTCTGAAATATAGCTTACACCTGGCAGTCATCCTTCCAAGTATTAAGCAGGCCTGACTACCTGATATCTTAGGGGTATCAGAATCTAAATACTGAATAATCATATATGCTCTTGATATGGGAATACTCTTAACCGAATTGGTAACTTGTATTACCAGGATCTGAATGATTGCAGTTTTCATACTAATACAGAATATTTCAATGTTTGTTGTTTTACAGTATGTGGAACAGTATCAGTTGGAGAAGAAGAGGAAGAAGGTGAAACAGGATGGATTGAAGGAGCTGCAATCCTCCTTTCTGTTGTTTGTGTGGTATTAGTCACAGCTTTCAATGACTGGAGTAAAGAGAAACAGTTTAGGGGCTTGCAAAGCCGCATTGAACAAGAACAGAAGTTTACTGTCATCAGGGGTGGCCAAGTCATCCAGATTCCTATAGCTGACATTGTTGTTGGTGATATTGCACAAGTAAAATATGGTAAATACACCAATTTATTTTATTTATACCCTTGCTAATTTGTTGAATTATAAGTAAGTTAAAAAGTAGCTTAAGTTAAAAGTAGTTTCTGGCTTCTTTTTTAGGTGACCTTTTACCAGCAGATGGTGTACTTATACAAGGAAATGACCTCAAAATTGACGAAAGCTCACTGACTGGAGAATCTGATCATGTTAAGAAAACATTGGATCGAGATCCTATGTTGCTCTCAGGTGGGTGATCAGATGATAGCTAAGATCTGGGTAATGAGGTATTTTGGAAACTGGACAAAGTTTCCTACTTCTAGAACTAGGTTATGTGAAACATTGTCTTCCCAGGTAACAGTGTGCTATGATCTGGTGCTCTTATGTATTATGTATTACACTTTTAACCTCCCTGGGAGCAAAAAGATGGGTCTTAACAAGAGGTAGGATTTCAGATATACAAGCATCCTTTAATGTGATTAGTTTAACCAAGTGTGTGTAGGTGCATTGTATCTACTTTACATAAGATTAAACATAGAACAGTTTTACTTGAAACTGACAGTGCTGATTCAGTGACTCTCTGAATTTTGTCCTTGTAAACAAAACACATTAATTAGTTGTTTAATACCTTTAGACTGAAATGAAAAAGTGAAATGCTGTGAGTGGTAAATCTTATAAAATGAGTTGTACAATTAAAACTACAAAAATGCTATAGAATAATCTGTGGTTGTACAGTGCACCTGCGGCTTATGCCGAAAGCTGCTTGCCATAAACGACAATGGTGCACCTGCTAGTGTCATGCACACCATGCTGCCACCATGTGCACGAGCCCCATTATTTTAAATGGGCTCAAGCATTTGCGTAAGTTCCCTAACGCAGGAGTGGAATGGATCCCCCTTGTAAGGGAAGGGCGCCCTGTAGTCTAGTTCTTTGAATTGAATGTTAGTTCCTACAGTTATTTAATTTCAGTGCTACTTTTGAATTAATTCTAAGCTGCTCAAGTTTTATATATTTATTCATTCATTCATTCACAAATCACCTTAGGTATTCCATTACTCTTACCAAACTCAGTTCTCTTTTGCTGTCTCTGAGAGTCTTTGCTCCCAGAGTGTGTATGACAGATTTTTTTAAAGAAAAAGAGGAAATCTGTAGACCCTCTAAGTTGATATCAAGCACTCCTCCCTCTAACCAGCTATATTTGAGCGTCATCTCAACCAGCACTCACTACCTGAGTTTGCTGTTTTGTCTATATGTCCCTTCAAATTGCCTGTTGACTTAGGGTGATCCCATGAATTTCATAGGGTATTTTTAGGCAAGGAATACTCAGAGGTGATTTGCACCTGATATTCATTGGCAGTCTCCCATCCGAGCACTAACCAGGGCTGACCTACTTAACTTCCAGGATCAGACAGGATCTGGTGCCTTTAGGGTATTTAGACATGTAAAATTTTGCATAGTTCTATATTGCTCAGTGTTAGAATTATTTTAGACTAGATTTTTAAACTGTTTAAATGATTATTATGCCAGTGGTACCCCGGGATACGAATGCACCGCCTTACGAAATTTCCGGGTTACGAAAAAAATCAATTGAAAAAAACTGTTCCGGGTTACGAAGGTTATTTCGGGTTACGAAAGAAATTTTGGTGCTTTTCGGCGCTTTTTCGCACCAAATCGCGGCTTTTCCCCATTAGCGCCTATGGGTTTTCGGCTTGCGAAAGCTTTTCGGGTTACGAACGCGGCGGCGGAACGAATTAAATTCGTAACCCGGGGTACCACTGTACTCATGTATACATCGAGAAATTTAGGTCAAAAGACTGACCCAAAAAACATGGATCGACTTATACATGGGTCCATGGGTAATTGACCCGACCTTCTCCCCAGTGGGGCTGCCTCCGCAAGGGACAGACTGGCTGGGGAGAGGCTATGAAGGGCGATCACACACCCAGAAGCCTCTTGGGAGCCAGGCTTCTTCCCCCGGGAAGTAGTCTGGCTTTGGAGAGGCTGAGCTTGGGATCGCTTGCCTAGAAGCCTCTCCAAAGCCAGGCTTTTTCCCCCGGGAAGGAGCCTGGCTTTGGAGAGGCTGTACTCAGCGATCGCGCACCCAGAAGCCTCTCCAGCGCCAGGCTTCTTCCCCCAGGAAGGAGCCTGGCTTTCGAGAGGCTGGGCTCAGTGATCGTGCGCCCAGAAGCCTCTCGAAAGCAAGGCTTCTTCCCCCAGGAAGGAGCCTGGCTTTCAAGAGGCTGGGTGGGGCATTCGCTCAGCCTTGCTGTGGAGAGGCTGTGCAGGGCGAGTGATCGCCCTGCAGCTTGTCCACAGCCCCACTGCCACAGGAACTTTGACCCCTGACTTATCCACAGGGCATACCAAAATCCATACTTTTGCCCCCAAAAGTTGACCTCGGCTTATACATGAGGTGGACTTATAGTCGAGTATATAGGGTAATGAATTTATTGGAACCCTGCCCCTTAATGAGCAAACCTTCTTATGAACTTATCTGAATAACAGCACAGTTGATCCCTCTGGAGATTCTCACAGATTTACGGTCTTTTACCAGGAGTTCATTTATATTTCAGACCACAGAGCTGAATGCAGTAATTTTTTGCATTAAAATGCTTTGGGAGAGGGGATAGTATTTTTAATTGTGCAAATACGAAATATGGTCCTATCACTTGTGGAATATGTTCCAGTTCAGGGTGTCACAATGTAAGACAGTTCCTTTTCCAAAAATATTTCCCACCCTAAGCAGTATAGTATCATTTGGTTGATTTACAGTTTGGTTGACTGTTACAGTAAAATAGGCCTGTTAAATCATTACACGAAACAACATTTTTATTTTGCTATCCAGTATAATTTTAGTTAAATTAGCATTAAATTAACCATAGTGCAAAAGGGTCATCTAAGGGGTGCACAGCTCAGATCCTGGTGAGAGCCACTTTTATCTGCTACATTTGCAAGGTTCTACGTCTACATTAAATACGAAAAGCTCTTCTGTTACAATTTGTGTTCAACACCTGCTGTTAATTCTCTAATCTATGCACCTAATAGTAGTAGTCTTTCTCTTACCTCTACTAACTATCATCTTCCTCTGAACAGCCCATAGCATATGTTGTACATTGTCTGGATTACTACTGGTAGACACAGCTACTCTCCCCCCCCCCCCCTCCATCTCTGCATATGAGCTTCTTATCCCATCCTCACGTAGGTTGCTGTGTTCTTACTAAACAACAGTCTGCTCATATCTCCATTTATTCCCCCCTCCTTTCAGCACCATCTGTTCCTCTCCTTTTCTTTTAGTGTTTGCTCCATTTCTTCCATTCTATCTTGCTCCTTAAGTCTAATCTATTGTGCAACACCACAAAAGGTTTTCACTAATTGCAGTATATGAATTGCTAGGAATTCTGGCCAACAAGATAGTTCACTGGCCTCTAGCAAGCAAGTTAAAATATGCATTATCACCATCATGCATAAGTGGTATTTGTGTTTAATCAGCCTATGAACACTTCTTTTTTGCAGAATAGGGCTTGTACTATATAAGTTAAGAGTCTTGTAGCTGTAGAGCAGGTTTGGTAGTACCTTTTAACAGACTGGGGGCCCATTCAGAACTACACAGTTATAGTGCTATTATTCCACTTTAACTGCCATAGTTCTGTCCTGTGGAATCCTGGGACTTGTAGTTTGATGAGGCACTTGAGTACATTGGCTGAAAATTCCAAATGTCCCTGCCTACACTGCATCTCCCAGGATTCCATAGGATGGAACCATGGCTGTTAAAAGAGAATAATAGTGGTATAGTTTTATAGTGAGAATGGGCCCTGGGTCTTTTTTTCTTCTTCCTTTTTTATAGGACATTTGACTAGTTAGGATATCAGAGTGGGTGGTTAACCTCCTGCCCCAGCTACTTGGCTGAATCTAAAAGTCCACTTTACAACACTTGGATTTTTAGATTTTTTTTTCCAGAGGGGTATGTCACCAGAAATTGCAAACAGATATTTCAGTCTCTCAAAGCCAAAGGAAAAAAAATAATTGAATAAGATGTAGAATTAGAAAGTACATGTGCAACATTAAGGAGAAATTATACTCAGTGAAAAAGAAGCACTTTCCTTCTTGGTATGATTTTTTTAGGTTTTGGTTTTGAAGAGACCATAATTGAAATATGGGGTGCATGAGGAAAAGGAAATCAAGTATGTGTTCCATTTATTGAGGACACATTTTAAAAAGATTATGGTCTGTAACAGATGAACAGACACTTGTTTTTGTTGTTGTTGTTGTTGTTGTTTTTGTTCTCCAGATGTGCTTTACAGTGGTGCTCCCCTAAGAAGATACAGCAGTTGGCTCTCCTTATTCATGGATTTTTTTTTTTATCCACAGATTCAAGCATCCACGGCTTGAAAATATTCTCAAAAAGTATAAATTCCAAAACCTTGATTTTCCATTTTATATAAGGGACACTATTTTACTGTGACATTGTATTTAATGGAACTTGAGCAGCCACAGATTTTGTTGTCCACAGGGGGTCCTGGAACCAAACCCCAATGGATAATAAGGGTCCACTGTAAAGTATATTAGCACTATGCACTCCTGTATGCATAAATGGGCTTTGCAGTAGTTGAATTTTGAAATCACCAAAGCAGTAATGACTTCTAGAGGGGGAATTGATAACAAAGTTGCAGTTATCTTAGTGGAAAGATTGTTTGTATACAGTTGATACTCCAGTCCAGAAAAATTATGTTTATCGTGTGGAGTGAATAAAATTGTGTTTACAGAGATGAGCGCACAGCTACCTAGTTCATATCCACATGCCTTGATTAATGCAATATCAGTCTGATGTCCAGTTGCATCCAGTATTCTTATATTGCTTGAGCATGTGGATCTTTAACTGTAACTCATGGGTTTAGGCACAGGGATTTATTCTATCATAATTGTAGACTGAGACCTTGATTAGTCATGACACAGAATAAAGTGAATGCATTCTGTTTTCAGGGTCTACTGAACATCATTAACTCAGTCTGATCTCTCTTTGAGGCTTGTTCTGTGGACCCATACAGCATCTGAACAAGGCATAGACATTCAAAGCTGAAAAGGTGATATGTAAGATTAGAACAGGGTGATATCTAAGATTAGAACAGCTATTGAATTATCTGATGGTACCCAACAGTACCTTGTTTGCACTCAATGGGACTAGCCATCAGATGGGTTCTGTGGGAATGCAAAAGTGGAAGTTATAGATAAGACACCTTGAAGGTGTAATGTTGGAAGCTGACGGAAACTGAAAGCACTGAAACAGTGCATCTGCATGTCAGGCTTAACTGCTGCCAATCTCTTGTTATCAAAGCTGCTGGAAGGCTTTCCAGGCCTACAAATTAATCCTGTCTTTGCACGAATCCTTGAACAGAAACTGCTAGTGTGCTATTCTGTATCCAGGTTGGAAAGTCAGTGTCACAGATCCTGAACCTAGTACAGTGGTACCTCGGGATACGAATTACCCAGCTTACGAATTTTTCGGGATACGAAAAAATCCCATAGGGATTTATTGTTTCGGGTTACGAACGTTTTTTCGGGTTACGAAAAAACGCCGGCGCTGTTTAAATGGAGCCGCGGCAGAGCCGCGGCTTTTTTCCCCATTAGCGCCTATGGCAATTCGGGTTACGAAGATTTTTCGGGTTACGAAATTAGCCGTGGAACGAATTAATTTCGTAACCCGAGGCACCACTGTACAGTATACAGTAGATGGTTCAGTATACCATTGGGGGAGGGGCAGATGATGCTAGAAATTGTGCCGGCACACGATGCTAAAAATTGTGCACAGTCCAAAAAGTATCCAGTGCTTAATGTAGATTTTTACTATGTTTAACATAGGGGTGGGAGTTATGCAGCCTTTCAGATGTTTCTAAACTTCAATTTCTAGCAGACCTAGTCACTACACCCAGTGGATGAGGAATGCCGGATGTTGTAGTTCAACAATTTTTGGAGGGCTGCATGTTTCCCTACCCTGCATTAGACAATCTTGCCGTAAAGAGTTCATAATTACATCTCCTTTAAACATTATTTCACTAGAGGTGTCTATCCAACTGTATAGGTTCATTTTATACTAAATTGACCTGTTTTGTGGGAATAAACACTCTTTTCTTACATCTTTGGTGAACTATAATTTCAGGCTACTGTACTTGAGCCTCTGTCTCTCTGCAACTTAACACAGCCACGTTTTTTCTTTTTTTAAAAAAACTAGCCTGATGTTGATGACCTCTGTATCAGTTAGAATATGGTAGCTATAAGAAAAGTGTTTGTTCTCCATGTAATGGTAACCAGTAAATGACCAGATTATAGGTCTGTTTTAAGTGAACCTGTCTGTAGAATCAGGAGATGACTGGTGTTCCCATTCTCATTCCCATCCACACCCAGACTCTCTCCAGTGTGAGAAAGGGGGACACCCAAGGATTGCAGCAGGAACTAAAATTTTAAGAATGTTCAGTTGTGCAGTATCAGAATGATAGAAGTGAGTATCTGCCAGAGGCTTGCATTCTGTTAGTACAGTGGTTGTCAACCTTTGGCTTTCCTAATGTTTTGGACTTCAACTCCCAGCATATAACAAGGGTCCACTCAGCAGCATGCCCAAATGATCAGGGATTCTGAGATCTGAAGTCTAAAATGCCTGGAGGACCCAAGGTTGAGAACCAGTCTGTTAGTGGCATACATAAGTGTAGGTCCAGCTGATATGCCTATACAGCGCGCCCACGTCATATGCGGGCGCGCTTTACGCGGCTTGAGCATATGCGCTCAAGCCGCGGGGAGCGCGCAGGGCAGAAGAGTGGCGCGTCCCATTCAATTGAATGGGTGCGCGCGCCCGTTGCACCCCACATGCCGCTGTGCATGAGCCACATTGTTTACAATGGGGCTTGAGCATAGGCGGAATTCGCCTTATGCGGAGGGATCCAGAACAGATCCCCGCGTAAGGTGAGGGCCCACTGTATAAGTCTCTCTTTTTTGGTTATGGTAGAGGTGGTTTCTTTTTCACTCTCTGCAGGAATCAGCCCCACCCCAAATTTATCATAGAACCACTGCAGCCTCCACGACCATTGCATAGGCGTTGGAGAGCAATTGAGGGAGTGGTCGAAGAAGTATCTGTCTGCAAAATGATACATTGTCAACAGAGGCCTCTAGAGGACCCTGGCAAATCTCAGTGAATGTTATGCAATCATTATGTTTGAGTATGGGAACATAACCAGATCATTCTGCAGTCCTCCCCACGCTGTTTGCCACCCATGTGTGGGTGTTGAATGAATAGCTGTAGCTTACTTTTGACTGTAAAAATAATGACATGCTGTGCCATATTGGATCTTGGCTAGTGTGTGTGTGTGTGCATGCACTCATACTTTCATAGGTCTTATAACAGAAACAAGTTTGGCAAACTTGTGAAATATGGAACTGCCCCCATCCACCCCTATCTTACCTCCCTGCAGTCTGTCCCCAATGTGACACATGACACATGAGAAGGAAAATGCAGCTTGACCGCAGGAGAAATAGTTGGGGAGTGGCAGCAAAAACAAAAAAGACAATAGTTCTATACTGTACATGTTCTCTCTTTTAACTTCTGAATGTTAAGCTCTTCTTTCCACACCATTACTATTGCAGGAAATTTGTTTTTTAACATGCAGAACTGCTGCTTTCCATTAATTTTGCTCTTGCTCCAAACAGTCTCACAAAATTGTTAGGCTAAAATGAGGATGGTGTCTAGTGTCTGCCTTGAGAAGCTTGAAAAAGAAGATATAAATATAATCGCTTATTAGACATTGGCCAATAACTGCTGGAAACTGAACCTTGTGTATTATTCAAATAAGGTCTTACCACTATCTGGAAATCAGCAGCTGCAAGATTTTCAAATGGCTTCTGTTTATTGAGTGGTCTAGAGTTGACTCAGAATATTTGAGGCGTTCTAAAGTCATTGTATTTTTTGAATTGTCTTTTTTTGTTGTTGTTCCAACTGTTGTGTATACAGTCGGCCCTTCTTATACATGGATTTTTTTATACATGGATTCAAGCATCCACGATTTGAAAATATTAAAAAAAAAGTTTAAATTTCAAATATCAAACCTTGATTTTCCATTTTTTATAAGGGACACCATTTTGCTATGTCATTATATTTAATTATTTTGAGCATACACTGATTTTGTTATCCACGGGGGATCTTGGAACCAAACCCCAGCATATAACAAGGGTCCACTGTACTTGTAAAAACAGTAGTGAACAACATTTTTGGTTTATCTGTCCTAGCCACCTAGACAGTGGTGAAGGATTATGGGAATTGCAGTCCAAAACAAACCGGTCAATAGTTGCTGACAACCTGCTGTGAAGCATCAGTAGAACTTTAAACACAGAGGAATTGTGCAATTATAGCATGTTTTTCAGTAAATTAGAAAGATTCTCAACTTTCCACAAATGTAAACAATTTTGCATTTCAGGTACGCATGTAATGGAAGGTTCAGGAAGAGTGGTAGTTACTGCTGTAGGTATAAACTCACAAACTGGAATTATCTTTACCTTGCTTGGTGCTGGAGCTGATGATGATGAAGAAAAGAAGGAAAAGGAGAAAAAAGATAAGAAAAGTAAGCATGAAGTTTAAACATTTTAAATACGTGGACAATCCTTAGAGGTACATTGTGTTTGATAGCTAATGTTTTATAGAATTCTTCAGTTCAACAATGCAAAATCGATGGTTTAACTAAATACAAAATGAATGTGGACAAAACGACTCTGCTTCCCCACACCCACTATAACTGTGCAAGATAAATATGGAAATGAAACTATGAACTCTACTATCACTGAATTCTTTCCACGCCAACTTCAGCAGACGGTTCCAGCCACTTCAGCAAATCAGTTTTCACTTGAGTACTCTTAATAGTATCACAAGGATATGATATGTTAAGTGAGGTCTGTCAAGTAATGGGAAGCTCTACAGAATGTAGTGTAGAAGCAGCATCAGTCTAAAGCAGGTGGGGAATGTGTCCAACATCTGGAGAACTGCACATTCTCCCAACCCTCGCCTAAAAATATTCCGAATTTTATGAATTATGCCTGATGGAAGACTGCAATGTTCGGTGCAGCAATGCTTTTAGGCTGTTCTCTCTTTCATGATATGTATTCCTTCTAGAAGTTTTAAAAAAACTTTTGCCTACCCACCCAAAACCTTTGTACTGAGCATAAATATGTAGTACCAATTTGTTACATATGATCTGGGGGGAAATTCTAAGTGACAGACTTATTTTCAACACTGTCTTACACATATCATCTTTAATAAATGAGAATTTGAGAGTCAAATGGTAGACACACTGTTGTGAAGGGTTTGAGCTCTTATATTTGAATCCTATCTTACATGGTACCTTTGTGGGCAAAGAGGGAGCAGTAATCTTGAACTTCCCATTGAATTCAGTGGTGGTTTAACATACACTGTTTCTTTTACAAGTATAGAATTATGATGTTGGCGGGGGCTATGAAGTATGAGTGAATAAAATTATAACTATACGTCTGTGTGTCTGTTACATCCTGCCCACTCATTGTCACTTGTACTAGTGAGTCTCCATTGGAGGACGTATGCCAGCAAATATTGCTTCTTCCACTGACCTTTGTTTTTATAGGAGGAATTGGCAGCAAGGATATTTGTTACTATTTATTTAATTTATATCCCACCTTTTTCCTGGTGTGGGATGCAAAAAAGTACAGTTAAAAAAACTTCTTAAAGTAAAAGTTTAAAATACAATGAATTAACTATAATGTAAAAACAGAAATTAAAAACATAGTTAAAACAACATTAAAAAGCATTTAAAACATGATGAAATTTTTTAAAAAACAGCTCCTTTCTGCTTTCACTAAATGCCTCCTTAAATAAAAACATCTTCATCTGCAAGCAGAAAGAGAGCATGGACGGGGTCAACTGGACCTCTTGTAGAAGGGCATTTCATAGTCTGAGAGCTGTCATAGAGAAGGCTCTTTCTTGAGTCCTTACCCAGCCATGCCTATGAAGGCAGTGGGACAGAGAGAAAGTCCTCTCCTGCAGATCATAAGGCACATGCTGGTTTATGTAAGGAGATGTGGTCTTCCAGATAGACTGGACCCAAGCCTTGGGCTTTAAATGGTATGGATCAAAGCTGTGTAGGGCCATGAAAGACTTTGAATTCTGCCCAGAAACAGACTGGTAGCCAACGCAGCTGTTTCAACAAAGGGTCCCATGATCCCTGTATCCAGCCTCAGTCAGGGATCATGCTCAAGTTTTCAAACAGTTTCCAAAAGCAGCCCCATATAGAGCATTCTGTAGTAATCCAAACTGGATATAATCACTGCCACATGGGCATATTGAGAATAAAACTAATCATTTTACGAGTAGTGAAGTACCAATAAATATATCTGGGATCTTGTGACATTGAAATTTTTCCTGAATATTAAATAATTCTTAGACTTGAGCAGGAATCTAGAAATCTCATTGTGTTGTATAATATGTTGAACTCAATGCCTGAGATGATCGCAAAGGATGAAGTCACATGTCTTCCACAACTGTGATCTGGGTTGGGATTTTGATCTCATTCCTATTGCACTTAGTCTGAGACTATCAAAGTGGGAATCTTACTGCCTCCTTTGGCCTCTGAAGTGAGTGCAAATGGAGGGAGAAATCTTCCCTCTTGCAGGTTCATGGAAAATGAAGGTATTTTCCCTAATCCTGTGTACTTGCTGAATTTAATGATGTTCTTGCAAGAGCAAACTTATGTATGGACCTTTGAGGTTTGCAGCTGTTCAGTAGTAATAGTACATTTTGTATTACAACATATATCTGAAATACTTGTAGTTAGCAAGAAATTTGTGAAGTGTGAACCTGATATAATCTGATATTTCTTTACATTTTATTTGAATGAAAGGCATAGAGATGGTCTTTCAAGTGTTGCAGTACTGTTGTTCATTATAACCTAATGATGTAATCTGGATGTGAGATATATCAGAGTTTGGTGCAGTCATGCTGCACTTAATCTTACTAGAGAAATTAGTGAGTACAGTATAGAATACAGTTCCCATTATCATGATGGGAGTTGTAGTCTTAATAGATCTAGTCAGATGGATGAGGAAATCTGGAATGGACTGTTTTGCATAGCACAGCAGTAAGCACTTCCTGGTTAGATAAATTATAAACAGTAAACTTTGCTGGGTACCGGCAGTAAACTTGATGCTGTTGAACAATAACTTATATTTAAAAAGCAAAGACCAAAAAGTAAAGAAACAAATACAAGGTTTGGTGTTTCTTTAGCAGCCACTGTTTTTTGTTTTGTTTTTTGCAGGTAAAAAACAAGATGGTGCTATTGAAAATCGTAATAAAGGTAATGAACAGAACTTATTACATTAAGTTGATGAATGATACGATAGCATTCAGGCAAAACTGATACTTCCTATTTTAACTATTTTAATATGTTATGCTTAATCTTAGATCTAAAAGATGTGATTTGTCCCCACAATGTAGTATTAGGATGTTGATGTTGAACAGAGCCAGCAGAGGTCTACTTTTAAAGTGATGAAAATTGAGACATGAGGCTCATGGGATCATGTGTGATTTTACACATCCTTCCTCCACAACACCTGCTCCATTAGTTGATAATCTCTCCATTCTGTAAAGCCTTGTATGAACTTGAGTGTAATGTAGCCAGGATTCTTCCTTAATCTAGGGTTGTAGCTAGAGTTCCAAGTTACTCATGGCACTAAGATATGATGTGGGATAGGAGAATATGATTCTGGCATCTGTTGTGACAGCTCCTTTTCTTCTTTGTGGTCTCTGCAAAGCACACAAATGGGTTATTCTGTGTCTGCGTAGCATTTCCAGATCCTACTGGAATTGCTAGGGGAAACTTTTTGGCGGTAGCTCCGCCCACCCTCTATATAGGTAGGATGTCTTCCTGCCCTTTCTCAGTTCCTTTTGTCCGCTGCGTGAGTAGCTTAGGAACATCGCTTAGAATTGCTTCTTCCTTAGCTTTTGCTTTCGTTTACTGCGTTTGCTCTGACTTTGTTTGACTCTGACTACTCTTTGGATTTGGATTTGGACTTGGTTTTGGACTCTGATTAACAGTAACACTCAGACTTCTTGACAATTCTTTCTCTCAGTCCATGATGCATCCTCTGTCCTTGCTGAACCCGCCCAGACGGGATGTTGTTTTTGCTCAAGCCACAGGCACTTACTTTTTTCTCTTGATCCTTTGGAAGTCCACGGAGGCCATTTTGTTTCAACCTTCCAGCCTCTTGAACCTCTCTTGCTTCTTCCGAGGTCATCTGCCGCGTCCATCCCACTTCAGTCTCACTTTTCTTCAGCTTCCCAAGTGAAACCAGTCTGACCCATACAGTCAGTGTTTGCTATCTCCCTGCAAGTGCGCCCGTCGTTCCCGATACTGGTGACCACTCAGGACCTCCTGGCCCGCACCAGGACCAGGTCAGCCTCTTCTGAATCCGCAGTCTAGTCCATCTCCGACTATGTTCCGGCTCAACAGTCTCAGGCGCTCGCCTATCTCCAAGCCCCCTCTCCTTCAGATGACATTTTTTCCTTCTCAGAACAAATGATCCGGATGGGCAAAGCCCTAAAAATTGAAGTCCTCCACACAGACTCTCAAGCTCTTGATCCTATTGATGAAAGGATTCGGGACAAGGTCCCAACTCCAACCTCCACTGCATTCCTACCATCGATGTCCAGGATTGCAAAGAGTTCATGGCCCACTTTGTCCATGGCCCATCCTTCCACCAAGAAATTAGACAATCTCTACTGTATCACACCCTCAGAAGAGATTTGGCTCTTTGAACACCCTCGCATGAACTTGGCAATTGTGGAAGTCTCACAGATTCGCTCGGCCCTGAAGACAGCTTTGACCCCTAATGACAAAGAGGGTCGTAAGCTCGACACCATGACATGGAAATCCTATGCCTCCGCGGTCCTGGACCTCAAAATCCAGAACTGTTCAATGTGTATGCCTGCCTACCAACAGCAACTTTGGGAGAAAGCTCTTCCCTTTTACGAAGACCTCCATGAGGACAAAAGACAGCCATGGCCATCCAAGCAGAAGCTCATGCACTATCCTCGCACCAGATCTCAGCAGCCCAACACTCGGCTGACTGCACTTCCCGACAACTCTCGGGCGCCCTGGCCCTCCAACGCCATGCCTGGCTAAGGTCCTTAGACCTAATGTCTCAAGCCAAACAGACCATTGAAGAACTTACCTTCAATGCCACGGGACTGTTCCACAAGGAGACTGATGAGAAGCTTAACTTTAAAAACAAAATGAAGAGCACAGGCCGCAAATACAGTATGTTCCCTCAGACACCCTTCTCGATGAAGTGTGCTCCTTGCATCAAAAAGGGGCCATCGTGCCTGTCCCTCAGTCCCAGACCCAACATTGTCTCTTCTCCAGATACTTCATTGTCTCCAAAGCCACAGGTGGCCTCCATCCCATCTTGGACTTGTGTTTTCTCAACTCTTTCATTGCCTATAAACATTTTTGCTTGGTAACCTTGGCTTTCATCTTGCCTCTCCTACAGGAGTCACAATGGTTCGCCACCTTGGATCTTCGGGATGCTTATTTCCCTATCAGCATCCGAGAGGACCACCGGGACCTCCTCAGCTTCTCTGTCGGCCCCAACTTCTTTTGGTACTGAGTACTGCCCTTTGGACTCTGCACTGCATCAAGAGTTTTCACAAAGTGCATGGCGGTTGTAGCTGCATACCTCCACCAACAAAACATCATCATCTTTCCTTACCTCATCAATTGGTTGTTTGTGGCCCTTTCCAGGCAGATGCTCATCTCCCATCTTGAGTCGGTACTCTCTCTCCTTCATCACTTGGGACTCATGATCAACAGAGAAAAGTCCACCCTCTGCCCAAATGAGCAGGCGTGCTTCATTGGGGCCACCTTGAACTCCACGACCTGCAGAACATACCTCCCTTATGACAGGTTCCTCAATCTCTCCGGTCTACAATTTGTCGCTACCTTGCCTTCCGGCGCATCACTGAGCGAACAGCTCAGGTCGCCCTCGGCCATATGGCATCCACGACATATGTGATGCTGTGGGCCTGCTTCTGCATGTGTCCCTTCCAGTCATGGCTCCTCTGTCTTCGACCCTGCCTTTGACGATCCACGGAAGTGGATCACCGTCCCAAGGCCTCTCGCCCACTCTCTCCGCTGGTGGCTCAACCCTCACAATGTCTTGATAGACATTCCCTTTGTGTCTCCACAGCCACAGACCTCACTGACCACCGATGCCTCAAACACGGGCTGGGGAGCCCATATCAACAACCTCTCAGTCCATGGGAGATGGTGTCCCAAAGAACGCCAACTTCACATCAACGCACTTGAGATGTTGGCGGTACAAAAAGCACTGAAGGCCTTTGAGCCCTATTTGCGGAACCAGGTCATCCTCCTCCTCACGGACAATAGGACTGTGATGGGTTCTTTAGTTTGGCATGTGCAGCCTGACTCCAGTTGTGGCAGGCAGACAGGGACAGGTTTAAAACAACACAGAAACAGATTTATTAAATACAATACATATAAGAATATAATAAATTTGAATATAGGCTCCCCACTATCATAGGCAGTTCTCTTTTCCCTCAGAGCCAAAACTCTGTTTCTTATCAGCTTAAAACCCTGTATGTGTCAGATCAACACCCTGTCAGTGCCAGCTGCAAACTCTGTCTAAATTTCTGCTTTTGAGCTGGAGCCTCCTTTCACAGCAATTTTGAGCTGCAGTTAGGTGATTTGAAGCTAAGTCTGCCTAGTACTTCGTTCCCACCTGTTAACCATCGTTTTGTTCTAAGAGATTCATGTTATTCTAACGTCTCTGTTACTTCTAAGCCAATTAGTTGCAAGGATTGAAT
The DNA here is from genome assembly GCF_019175285.1 of Sceloporus undulatus. NCBI lineage: Eukaryota > Metazoa > Chordata > Lepidosauria > Squamata > Phrynosomatidae > Sceloporus > Sceloporus undulatus. Next base: position 46,883,249 of record NC_056526.1, read on the forward strand.
GAGATCCAAGGAACTACATGTTCTGACTTGGCTTTATCACCAAAGATTTATCCTGATGTGTCTCTTGCCCCTATGTCCTGGTCCTGTAGGATATAAAGTTAACTAAGAAGGGGTAGAGAAGAATATCTGCTGTCTGTATGCTAGACATCTGCAGAAAGTAGGTATAGTGTAGTTTTAAATCCTAGCATGGAAGAAGCAAATCCCCTTTGCCTTTTGAGTACTCTGAATTTCAGAAAACCTGGAGGAAAGGATTGTGTCATGTTGCCCTTTTCCTTTAGGACTTTGCAGAAGACCAGGCAAACACCATTCCTTGTCCCAGCGGTTTCTGACATTTATAGAATTTAGAATGGGGCATCTTTGTGTAGAGCAGGCCAGATGGGATGTGGAAAACACTTGCCGCTGGTCAGTGGTTTTGTTTACTGATATCAAATTTACTGCTGCGCAGACATTAATATGTCATTTAATCTTGGGAGTTTTGGCTGTATTAAGTTTAAATTTTAAAATAAAGCAGATTTTTCAGACTGACTTCTACCTTAGAGGCAGAATACATTTCAGTGAATAAATCTTTTACATTGATGGTTACTCTAGAATGTGTGGACAGACTCTATATATTGTGTTTTTGTAAACTTAGCAAAGGCTCAGGATGGTGCAGCTATGGAAATGCAGCCCCTGAAAAGTGAAGATGGTGCCGATGGGGATGATAAAAAAAGAAACAATATGCCCAAGAAAGAGAAATCAGTTCTGCAAGGGAAACTCACAAAGTTAGCTGTTCAGATTGGCAAAGCAGGTATGACTTTTCCATTTTTTATTCTACTTAGAATAAAACTTATTTAATACTGCTATTTTTGTGAATAACTACTAGCATCAGTGTGCGGTACTTAACTTCAGAGACAGTGCTAAACTTAGGATGTTAAAGGTGATTCTCAAACATCAACATTTTACTTGGTGCACTTGGTGTGGTATCTTAATTGGACATTATATCAAAAGGTGCTAATATCTCTGCTTCATTTAATGTATTTTTAGAAGTTATGTCATGCCTTTTTTGCATAAATTGAATTCATTGTGGATTAAGCAAGAGTAGATCATACAATAAGTCAAAAGTAGAGTTTATTTCTGTGCAGACAGCCCCTGAAGGAGCGGCCTGCAGCCACCGCCATCATCAGCAGATCAGGGCTATGGCAACCATGAACCTGATCGGTCTTTTCCATGGCGCAAAAAGGAGCTGCAAAAACGGCTCATTTTTGCACTCTGGAAAGGGCACCATAGCCACCGGCGCTGCAGCTTTACAGTGCTCCTTTGGTGCTGCATCATCTTAATGCAGCACCAGAGGAGCACCATGACAGCATGTGCCATGTGGTGCGGCACATGGCATCATGCTGGCCTGGAGGTGAAGCCGGGGCTCCGTCCCCAGGCCAGCATGATGCCACATGCCGCACCACATGGTACGTGGTGGGTGCCAAGCCCCAACGCCACCCCCAGGCCGGCCTTTCCCACCAGTCTGCACAGTCCCTATATTTTGTCCCTGATGTCTTAAGGGATACTGATGTTCCTGGTGTCTTCTGATATTGAATTTATCTTTTCTTATAGTTGCTGCACACTACGTAAATCTTGCTGTGCTATTTGCTACAAAACCAAAATCTTCTAAATGATCAGTCACTGTCACTTCAGACCTCTTGAATTTGTGTGTGCTTAGGGTCTTCCCACAAGTGTGCTCCAAGTTACAATTATTTTGAACATAATTTACCAATAGATTGTTCATTCACTCTGTTGAGAGAGAACCTTTGTAATCTCTTTGCAGCCTTGATTGCCTTGAATAATTTGGTGTCATCCATACACTGGGCTACCTTGCACTCCTAACTCCAGATACATGTGTGTAAACATACTGGTTCAAGTACAGTATTTGAGAGATTTGCAAGAAGCATTCAACTTGAAATCTTCAGTCAAACAAAACTTTATATTAAAATTGAGAGTAGACATTAGAAACTTATTTGCTAAAATGTATGTCCATAATGATGAATTAACTAGTTTTCCTTTTTTTTTATACAAGGATTATTGATGTCTGCTGTCACAGTCATCATTCTTGTATTGTATTTTGTAATTGATACCTTCTGGGTCCAAAAACGTCTTTGGCTTGCAGAGTGCACACCAATATACATTCAGTATTTTGTGAAGTTCTTCATCATTGGTGTTACTGTTCTGGTTGTGGCAGTTCCAGAGGGTCTTCCACTTGCAGTAACTATCTCACTGGCTTACTCTGTAAAGGTATGTGTGAAAATGTAGTTGCTGTACACTAGTATGATAGATGGTGTAGATGCCAGTGGTGGTTAGAACTAGAGCCAGCTTCTTCCATCATCCATTCAGTTGCTGTTGCACCCTACAAACACCCTGTATTGTCTCTAGCAAAATCACACAACCTATTCCTCCATCCGTTTCCCCTCACCGCCTATCAGAGGTATTAACCCCCACAAAGACAAGAATCCAGATCTGATTTTTGATCAGATCTGGGATTTGGCTTCTTGCATTTGTCTCTTACAGTTCTGGAATGTGTGTGCATGCACATATTTGTATAAATATGCATGCCACCACTTTGAGAACTTCTGCCAACCTTCTCTTTTTCCTTTATGGGAGTTTTTCCCTGTGCTCAACTTCTTGTAGGACAGGAGGTTTGGGGCAGTAGAAAAGAAAAAAAAAAATCTATGCCTGCTTCCTCAGACACCCCTCACTTTTGGCAACTAGGTGATCTAAAGTGAGGACTTTACAAGGGACATGTGGGGGTACATGCCACCAGAAACAAAAAAAATTGAAATTATTGCTTGTGGAGTTTTTTTTTATTTAACCATACGGCTTTTAAAAAAACCCTCTTGCTTCTCTTCGCCTTCTCAGGGGTGTGAAGTGGTGGAAAGGAGTTCAGAGGTAACAAGGAGTTCACAGTTAACAAGTTTGCCCTAAAGGGTTTTTAAAATTCATCTTGCACCTAAAAGAAGAGCTCATAAGAGGAAACTGCAGAGTGGCAAAAGAGAAAGTGTAGAGTAGCACAAACGAAATTGTGCATGAGAGAGTAGTGCTGTTTGTTAGAGCCCTAGCTACAGCATAAGTAGAAAAGGAAATTAGAAGAGAAGGAGGCATGGCTTCAGGATGAGGGGAGTCTAAGAGGGGGCAATGAAGTCCACATGAAAAAGTTCCATGAGTACCATCTAGCATGGAAGCTAGTGGTTCAGCAACCCTCCACTTCTCTAATATTTGTAATGAGCTTATTTCTTCATAAGTTATGTTGTTTCATTTTGTCTTTGTCTAAGTAGATAGCTTAAATATGAGATTTCCAGTGTGTGCTTGGCTAGGAATCCTAGCTTGGACAGGGGCATCGAAAAGTAGATTCTAGAATTGCTTCAGTACTCTTCAGACTGACTTGATTTTTTTTATATATATATATAGAAAATGATGAAAGATAATAACTTGGTCAGACATCTGGACGCTTGTGAAACAATGGGAAATGCAACAGCCATTTGCTCAGATAAAACAGGAACATTGACAATGAACAGGATGACAGTAGTCCAGGCTTATATCAGTGAAAAACATTATAAAAAAATCCCAGAGCCACAAGCTATTCCTGAGAAAACTTTGTCATACCTTGTAACAGGAATCTCTGTCAATTCTGCTTATACTTCCAAAATATTGGTAAGTGCAAATTGAAAGGCTTAAAATGTAACAGATATGATTTGTTTCTGTAAGGTTAACTTTAACATCCCAGAGTTCAAGCATAAGCTCAGCATCTTTTGAAATCAGTGGGCCCTCATAGTGTTTACATTTAGTTGGTAGAGAGATCTTGTAGCACCTTTGTGACTAACTGAAAGAAAGAAGTTGGCAGCATGAGCTTTCATAGACTAAAGTCTACTTTGAACTCAGTGATTCTGTGATTTCTCACATGCATATGAGGAAGTAGACTTTATTCTACAAAAAGTCACGCTGCCAACTTTTTTCTTTCAATTAGTCTCAAAGGTGTTAGAAGATCTCTCTACATACTGATTCTAAAGGCTAACACGGCTATATCTTTGAATTCTGCATTTAGTTGGGTGAGATTGATAACATTGGTACACACACACACACACACACACACACACACACACACATATATATATATATATTAAAAGCACATTATTAAAATGTTGCTAACATAATGGATCAACTTTTCTGTAATTAATGCTAGTAGTATTTGGCTGAGATTTCATAGCTGGATAATGCATTAATAATTGGCTTCGTAGTGACATTCACAGTTACCACTATTCTGTAAAAGTATAATTTGGCTTGGTGTTCATCCCTTCACACAGATGTTGAAGATAAATACATAAATATATGTGTTTCCATTTTATTCATTCAAAAGCATCTTTCAATTTTTGAACCTATGCCCAATATTAAAATATAATTTTGATCTTATCACATGCTCAGAGAATTTTTAAAAAATATAAAGAAGGAATAAATGAAATAATTGGGTCCCTTAGACACTTTTGAGTTTAACTCTTTTTAAAATGAAAGATTTATATACTGTAATGTATATAAATCTTAACATGCACACTCTGACCTGAAGATGAATGACTTCTACAAAAATCCTATTATGTATTTTACATTCAGTTAAAAGTAGTTGCTATTTCACTTTTATAAAATACTTTCTGAGAATTGCGCATACTTTGAAACTAAACTAAAATGCCTGATTTCAGAATGTAACTGTTTAACTTTCAGTTGGTAGTTTCTGATTTAATAAACCCTGAGTTGCCAGTTCCTTGTTCTAGCATAATTTTTTGTTGAAATGGAAGCAAATTGCTTCTTAGTCGGTTTATTTTGTCTTGCAGCCTCCTGAAAAGGAAGGTGGTCTGCCTCGCCATGTTGGTAATAAAACTGAATGTGCCTTGCTGGGAATGGTTCTGGATTTGAAACGAGATTATCAGGATGTTAGAAATGAAATACCAGAAGAGGCACTCTATAAAGTCTACACCTTCAACTCTGTTAGGAAATCAATGAGTACTGTGCTGAAGAACTCTGATGGCAGTTTCCGGATATTCAGCAAGGGTGCATCAGAGATTGTACTTAAAAAGCAAGTTAACTTTTTGTATTCCTGTGTGATAAGATTTTTATACAATTCTTGAAATGACACCATCCGTTTGCCACTATTTAAACCAGTATTTTTTAATGTCTTCCAATAGCTTTTAGAACTGGTTGATTTAGAAACTTTTTCCCAATAAAAGGTTGGTATGAGCAAATCTGTTAAGACTGGAACTACTGTGGGACCTCCTGCTGCTGCTACAAATTGGTAGCAGTCACTGAAATTTTGGTAACAAATGTGGGAGGTCTCTGTAGTGCAGGTTGGTGCTAGAGCCTTCCCTTCTCCTTTTGTGTCCTTATTTTTGGACTGTAAGTCTAACTGCAGGGAATTGTCTAATTAACAATTTGTAAGCTGCTCTGAGAGCATTTCTAAAGATCAGGGTATAAATACAATTAACAACAGCAACAACAGTATAGTTCCAAAAGACTACAGGCCAGAATATCTGATTCACTTTCTGAAGCCCAGGAAAGGTTAAGGGGAGTGGGTTCCTGTGATTTTGACTGTACAGTTAGCAGTGACTGCCACCACTGATTCTGTGGTAGTAGTGCAGAATAGGGATGCTTGAAGTCTCATGCAGCCCACAGACTATATTGCCCACCCCTATTCTAAGTAAATACAAAGACTTGTTGTAACTTCAATTAGCATAATAGCTTGTACATAATGTAATGTTGGAGCCAGCATGGCATAGTAATTTGTGGGTTGGACTAGAAGTCTGGAGATCAGTGTTTGAATCTCCACTTAGCCTTGAAAATCCACTGGGTGATTTGTATCGTCACACACTCTCAGCCTCAGAAAACCCCATGATAGGTTTGCCTTAGAGTCCCCATAAGTTGGAAACAACTTCCATTATATGCTTATCTAGCATTTTTCCCCTTTAAAAATCTGCAAGAGTAAGCCAAATATAGTCAAGCCAAATGCATTCTCTTCATGCTTCTAAAATGCAAACTCAGGTTGTTTGTCCATACAGCTGGGGTATCCCTATGTTTCAAGATACGTTTTATTGTCAAAGACCATTCTCAAGTGAGACTTACGGAAAATCATTGTTAATCTCTTATCCAGGGTGTTCTGAATGTTTAAATGTGTATTTTGTTTTCAGGTGCTTTAAGATATTAAGTGCAAATGGTGAACCAAAAGTATTCAGACCAAGAGACCGTGATGATATTGTAAAAACTGTGATTGAACCCATGGCCTCAGAGGGACTCAGAACCATATGCCTGGCATTCAGAGACTTCCCAGCTGGAGAACCTGAGCCAGAATGGGACAATGAAAATGACATTGTCACTGGTCTTACATGCATTGCTGTTGTGGGCATTGAAGATCCTGTGAGGCCTGAGGTAGGAGGAAATAACAGCATGTTTGTTCATTCTTCACTAATCTAGCTTGTTGCTTTTTCTGGAGTGGTTGGGCAAGCTTGAGTTTTAAAGCATACTAAAACACTTTATTAGTTGTTTAGGCTTTACAGGTAAGAGTTATAAAATGTCCTTGGTTGCCATTTTGCTGGATTCACAGTCAAAAATGTTTCACAGTATTCAAACAGCCAAAGTCCAGAAAAGCATTGTCCTGAATCCTGATGGGTAGTCCCGACTAGGGTCTGCTCCTTCAGTCAGTTGCTTAATAGTGATTCAACAAATTGATAAAATTCCATTAATTCAGTGGATCATCACTAGTTAGAATTAACAGTAGGAATCAGGTTGTGTTCACATGAGGTGAGATGTTTGTTTTGAGTGTCTGTCAGCCCTCCTTGTTTGGGAGAGAAAAAGTAAGCAACAGATGCACTAGATTTCTTGGAAGTATTTTGGGGGAAGGAAAACAAATACATGACCAGTAGCTGAAACTCAAGGGCAGTTTCAGTTCCTGATGTTATAAAATGCTTTCCTTGGTGAATTCTGCAACAAAATGTGATTCAGAGGGACTAAATGTCTCATCTATCTGAGTAAGAGCTAATAAATTAAATACTATGGTGTATGAACACTAATTAGCTCATTGTTGCTTGATCCACATTTGTGAACTAAAAACATGTGTATGCACACACACGCATACACACACAGGCACATGCTCAATTATATCTGCATTTTATCCCTAGTAACATGAAGATGCAAACTGAATCATTGAAATTATAATATCAAAATGTTTGTATAAATAGCTTTCTTTTTCCCATAGGTACCAGATGCAATTAAAAAATGCCAGCGTGCTGGCATAACTGTACGTATGGTTACTGGTGATAATATTAACACTGCCCGTGCTATTGCTTTGAAATGTGGCATTTTGCATCCTGGTGAAGATTTCCTATGTCTAGAAGGCAAAGAATTCAATAGACGAATACGTAATGAAAAAGGAGAGGTGAGTGTAGTTAATAGCTAGTTCAATTTTGATTCTGAAAATCTGAGTTACAAAACTAATCTGCATTATCTTCACAGATAGAACAGGAACGAATAGACAAAATTTGGCCCAAACTCCGTGTTCTTGCAAGGTCTTCCCCCACTGACAAACACACTTTGGTGAAAGGTAAGTCAGATAACATTTAAATGAACATTAACAAAGCTTTCTATAAAAGTGTTGGCAAAATAGTTCTACAGTATTTGGATAGAGGTCTATAGGAGCTGGAGATCATAGTGATAATATAACATGAATGTTGGAGTTTAGATCAACATCTGGTAGCTCATAATTTTCAGTGCAAATTTTTGTTTTGATAGATATTCAAATATTTGTGCTTTCATTTTAGGCATAATAGACAGCACTGTTTCAGAACAGAGGCAAGTTGTAGCAGTGACTGGTGATGGAACAAATGATGGTCCTGCTTTAAAAAAAGCAGATGTTGGCTTTGCTATGGTGAGTTAATAAGTGTAGTGGGTTGTAAAATGTTAATCTGATTCGTGCTAAACTGATACTCCTTTTGAGCACCTAATTCTGTTATCAGGTTTCGCCTGTTTCCTTTTCCTTGTCACAGTAGAATTGTGACACTTGCGTCTAAGATGAGCATAGTCTTCTTTATCTCTGTAGATTTTGGTGTCAGATCTCTTACATGACACTGAACTTTGCACGTGTTTTAGATATTTCCCCCCCTAATGTGGAGCCCATACTGATGCTTTTTCCAAAGATAAGTCAGTCTAGCTTCACTTGTTGTGAAGTCAAGCTGTAAATACCTCCAGTAGTATTTTATGTTCCTTTTTAGTTAGAACTGACTGAAGGAAAAAATGACAAAAATACACATTAGTAGAACATGCTCAATATTTGAAGGAATGCCTCTTCCTATACATGCCCGGCCAAGAACTGAGATCTCTTAGAGGAGCATTTTTGTATGTCACGCAGAGAGGATAATACATTGTATGAAGGCATGGGAGAGGGCACCGTCTTTTATGGCACTCTAGTGGAATGACTTCCCCTTCTAGTCCCAAGTTAAAGATTGGCTTTTTACAAAAGATTTTGAGGCCTAGTGATTTCATCCAAGTTCATATAGATATATGGCTTTATTCTTTTTAATTATATTTTTTCAAATTATTTCATTCTCCAATCAAAACTGTTTAAATTCTTTGTTTTAAATTGTTATTGTTGTGATTATAGTTGTTTAAACTGATCTTATTGTAAGCTGACCGGAGATGAAATAGGGTACAAATATTTAAATTAATTAATTAATGATGCTCTCAGAAGTTAATCATAGGCAGCTTTCCCAGAACACTTAAATTTAATCATTTGATAATAGTGACTGCATTATTTTCTCATCATGAAGATATGCAAGCACCTCAAAACACATTGCCTTCTTGTTCCAGAACCCATAACATTTCAGTAATATTAATAAAACATTCAGGAATTGTACTGCTTTGCCACCTAGTGGATTTGTAGATTAACTGCTGCTATCAGGGGCAAATAAAGCTGGCTACTTGGTGATTTTCATGTAAGCAGAAAGCATACACGTGCGCATGCACACACAGAAAATATGTAAAATATTGATAAAGGCAAATAATGATTTAAATATGCCATTTCCAGGTACAATACTTCCTTATCTGGGTATATGGCATTGAAGTGGCTTCACTTATTCAATATCCTCTCTCAATAGGAGCAGAGAAAATACTTCTAAGAATGATAATGTTTATGTGGTCAAATACAAATTTAGTAAACCCCATTGAATTCAGAAGGATATCTGTACACATTGGACTAGACTGCATGTCCCTGAACACTAATCTGTCACTAGTCTGAAATAAACCTGCTCTTAAGAATTACTGATATTACCCTTTATTTACGAATAGTATCATTGGCCAATCTTTTTAGTAATAATCTTGTCAAAAAAGGTGATTCTTTTTACAGTCTCTGTGTGTGCGCACGTGCACGCTTTTGTGTCACCTGTCAATTTATAGTGACCCTATGAATTTCATACAGTTTTCTCAGGCAAAAAATACTTAGAGGTGGTTTGCATGATCTGCCTCTATAATATAGCATACAGCACCTGGTATTTGTTGGTGGTTTCCCATCCATGTATTAACCAGGGCTGGGCCTGCTTAGCTTTCAAGATCGGATGGAATCTGGTGTCTTTAAGGTAATGAAGTAGTTTTCCATCTGAGGTTCTTTAAACTCATTAATTCCAAGCCAGTGCAACCTAATTTGAGTGTTTTCACTATCTCAAAATATATCAAAACAAAGTTAAATTAGGTGGAAGAAGGAAATATTTGGATCCATGCAGTGTTTTCTGTAGTTTAAATGGAGTCTGTCTGTCTGCCTGCCTGTGCAATTTCAACCCACCTGTCAACTTATGGCAACCCCATGAAATTTATTGGGTTTTCTCAGGCAAAGAATACTCAGGGGTGGATTTGCCAGTTCCTTCCTCTAAAATATAGTACCTGGTATTTGCTAATGGTCTCCCATCCAAGTACTAGCCAGTGCTGACTCTACTTAGCTTCTGATATCATACAAGATCTAATGCCTTTAGGGTATGGCAAGATTTCATTTGAGCATTTACTTGATAGCTGCAAGTGAGTAGATTTGAAGAAGAAGGGTCGAGCCCTCCATCTTTGCCCAGGATAAAGACAAAGCAGGTCACTGGAGGCAAGTCTCCAACTCCAGACCCTCCTAATAATGGAGCTGGGTGCTTGAATACAGATAGATTTCTTTGTTCTGGACTACCCTTTGCAGGCTGGTAACTGTCTTGTGTGCTTATCTGTAAGGTTTTCATATACAGTATATGGAATGTGGAAATGCTGCTTCCTTCTCTTGTGACTTTGTATTTGTTTTCTTTTTACTTTTTCAGGGTATTGCTGGAACTGATGTAGCTAAAGAAGCTTCTGATATTATTCTTACAGATGACAACTTTACAAGCATTGTTAAAGCTGTAATGTGGGGACGAAATGTATATGACAGTATCTCCAAATTTCTTCAGTTCCAGCTTACTGTCAATGTAGTAGCAGTAATTGTTGCTTTCACAGGAGCATGTATTACACAAGTAGGTATTATGTACACATTTTCCATTAATGGGGTTGAAAATACTCTCTTAATGACTGATATAGTAGTTGCCTTTCGACATGATTTTACTAGAAGTACTGTAGTCTTGAAGCACAGTACTGTACCATACTTCAATAGAGAAAGTGTTTACTGCAATTTTTTTCCAAGATATTTGTGTTTATGTATTAGGAAACATATCATTTTTATAGGATTCTCCACTTAAAGCTGTTCAGATGCTATGGGTAAATCTCATAATGGACACATTGGCTTCACTTGCACTGGCAACGGAACCCCCCACGGAATCTCTCTTGTTGAGAAAACCTTATGGTAGAAATAAACCTCTCATCTCGCGCACGATGATGAAGAATATTTTGGGCCATGCTTTCTACCAGCTTGTGGTTGTCTTTACACTTCTTTTTGCTGGTAAGAATGCTAGACTTCTATGCTTACAACTTTTTCAGAATCTGTTGGCTTTATTAAAGAGGCTGCTTCTCAAATGGCTATTAAGTCATTAACTATAATTGTTCAGAATCAAAGATTTATGGAAATGCCTTACATCATGCTAAATTCAGATTCTACCATGCAATCCATCTTTCATTACAGGTGAAAAAATCTTTGACATCGACAGTGGAAGAAATGCACCTCTCCATGCCCCTCCTTCAGAGCACTATACTATTGTATTTAACACATTTGTGATGATGCAGCTTTTTAATGAAATAAATGCCCGAAAAATTCATGGTGAAAGAAATGTTTTTGAAGGAATATTCAATAATGCCATATTCTGTACTATAGTTCTTGGCACTTTCATTGTACAGGTGAGTAGACTGTTGAACTTTATTGATGCAGAGTAAATGTTTTTGACATTTACATTGGCAAGTATTTTCAGTATGTACCAGTGTTGAGATAGGTCTTTCTTGGACAGATTAACATAGCATGTGATTAGATGACAGTTTTAGAAATGCACCACTTTTGGAAAATTAGCTGATAAATAATCTATCACTTTCATGCCTGGATCTAATGTTGGGTTCCCTCTTCATTGGCTGTGTTAACTATGGCTGGTGGGAATTTGGTTCTAAATGTCTGGAGTGTTCCAGGTATTACAAGACAGACATTAACAAAGTGTTGTTGTTGTTGTTGTGTGCCCTCAAGTCATTTCCAATTTATGGCAACCCTAGGGCAAATCTATCACAGATTTTCTTGGCAAGATTTGTTAAGAGGAGGATTGCCCTTGCCTTCCCCTGGAGCTTAAAGCATGTGACTTGCCCAAGTTCACACAGCGGGTTTCCATGGCCAAGCTGGGAATTGAACCCTCGTCTCCCAGGTCATAGTCCAACATTCAAACCACTGTGCCATGCTGGCTCCTGTAACATTTTATTTAAAAATACTGTTGTATTTTTAAATAAAAATCTACTCTATTCTCATTCTTCTCGATTTGTCTGCAGCCTTTGACACTATTGTTCACTGTCTCCTGGTCGATTTACTTTCTGACCTTGGGTTCGCCGACTCTGCTCTCGACTGGTTTAAATCTTACTTGTCAGATAGATCTTTTGCAGTGGTCACGGGTGGTCAGACTTCATCCTCTGTTCCGCTATCTGTTGGAGTTCCCCAGGGCTCTGTCTTGGGTCCCCTTCTGTTCTCTCTATACACACTGTCTCTAGGTAAACTTATCAGTTCTTTTGGTTTCTCCTATCATTTGTATGCCGATGACACTCAGCTGTATCTCTCCACCCCTGACCTTTCGACGGGGCTTGAACAGCAAGTTTCTTCTTGTCTGACTGCCATCTCTCAGTGGATGCGGCTTCGGCGCTTGAAGCTCAACATGTCTAAGACTGAGCTTCTCGTCTTTCCACCTAAACCCACCCTTCATTATTCCTTTTCTGTTTCTGTCGACGACACTTCTATTCAACCGGTTCATCAAGCCCGCAGTCTTGGCTTCATTTTTGACTCTTCTCTGTCATTTATTCCCCAGATCCAGGCCACCGCAAAGACCTGTAGATTCTTTCTCCACAACATTGCCAAGATCCGTCCATTCCTCTCAATCTCTACTGCCAAGACTCTAGTCCATGCCCTAGTGGTTTCGCGACTAGATTATTGTAACCTCCTTCTAACAGGGCTTCCTCTTTCACACCTCCATCCTTTAATCTCTGTCCAGTATTCAGCTGCCCGTATTGTCACATCCGCTCGCCGCTTTGACCATGTTTCTCCTCTTTTATCCTCCCTTCATTGGCTCCCCTTCCCCTTTCGCATCCGGTACAAGCTTTTGTTACTGACTTTCAAAGCCCTCCATGGGTTGGCCCCTCCTTACTTATCTGACCTTCTTTCTCCTTACATTCCTACTCACACCCTCCGCTCTGGTAGTCAGGGTCTCCTGTCACAATGTAGGACTACCACTGCCCCCTCCCGAATTCGTCCCTTCTCACTTGCTGCCCCTTACTCCTGGAACCTTCTTCCCCCACATGCACACCTCATCACTTCTCTGCCCAGTTTCAAAACTGAATTAAAGACTATATTGTTTAGAGAAGCATTCCCAGAGGTGAGACCCTCTCTGACCCAGGAAGCCTCCTTCTAACCATCCATCAAGAAGCCAAGCCCTTCCTCCAGTCCATCTGCCTTGGTCCAGGCCTCGGAGGTGGAGAAGATCTGCTGGACCTGATCCTATTCCCCACCACCACTCCCTTCTCCTTTTGTGTTGTGTCTTTTAGATTGTAAGCCTGAGGGCAGGGAACCGTCTGACTAAAAAAATTGATGTACAGCGCTGTGTAAACTTACAGCGCTTTATAAATAAAGGTTAATAATAATAATAATAATAATTTTCATGTCTGGCTTTAAAATCTATAAACTATTGGTTTGCTTGCTGAAATATGTACAAGTGAAACATTGCTCATGTACTCATAACTTTATTGATTATAGTAGTTAGGATTCAAATCAGCATGTAAAAGAGTTAATAATTAAGATGTGTATAGTTTTGTGCGGGTTTTTCAGGCTATGTAGCCATGTTCTGGAAGAGTTTATTCCTTAGGATGCCTGATTCCCATTTTTCTGACCACAAGAGCAAATTTAATATTCTAATACAGTGCTCCCTCGGGTTACGAAATTAATTCGTTCCGCGGCCGCTTTCGTAACCCGAAAAGCCTTCGTAAGCCGAAATGCCATAGGCGCTAATGGGGAAAAGCCGCGATTCCGTGTGAAATAGCGCCGAAAAGCACCAAAAATTTTTTCGTAACCCGAAAAAACATTCGTAACCCGGAACAATTATTTCCTATGGGATTTTTTCGTATCCCGGAAATTTCGTAACCTGGGTATTTCGTATCCCGAGGTACCACTGTACTGTAACTGTGGTTGGTGAGTATTTTAGAATTGTTAGTGGGGTTGGCTTTCATAATACTGTTGCCAGGCCTTGGTTCCTGGGAATATTGTTGTTGCTATTTGGCATCAAGTTGGCTTCAGTTAATGAGAGCCCATCCTTAGCTTTGGTTATGAGGGACATACTCAAGTGTTGTAGAAACTTAGCTACAAATTTTTTTATTGAGTCAATCCACTTCATCAAGGACTACCGTCCTTTCCAGTGAGTCTTGCCATCTAGTGGTTTATCCAAAGTATGATAGCCTCTGTTTAGTCAATTTGACTTCTGTTTCAGATTTAATTTGGTCTCATACCTATTTATTTATCTTCTTGGTGGTCCATGGTAGCTCTTCCTCAGCACTACATTTCAGATGAGTTTATTTTCTAGCTGTCAGCATTCTTCATTGTTGTGCTTTTACAACCATACATAGAAATCAGAAATATATGATCCAGATGTATTTTTATACTTGAAGATCTTACGTGATTCCTTTCAGACCTGCCTCTCCAAACCTTAAGCTTATTCTGATTTCTTTATTGGTCTTCATTTTAATTAATGACTGAGACAAACCGTTTGAATATCATGGTCATTAACTTTAAAGTTACGTAAATCTTTTATGGCCATTATTTTGTTTCCTTAATATTCATCTGCCTTTGCACTTTCTTTCTGCACTTTCATCAGTAGTCATTCCAGCTTTTTTCTATTTTCTGCCAGTAATGCAGCACCATCTACATATCTCAAATTTTATACTTCTTCACCCAATTTCCACACCTCCTTCCTCAGAGTTTACTTTCTCTCTATATATTCCACATATAAATTAAACAAGATGATAAACTGCAGCCTAGCCTGACTCCCTTGCCACTTGAAAATTATTCTGTCTCTCCATATTTCATCCTGACCGTGGCCTCCTGTCCGGAGTATGGGTTACACATCTGGACAGTAAAATGTTGTGGCACACCCATTTCTTTTAGAGCAAGTCATCATTTTTCATGATCTATGTAATTAAAGGCTTTGGTGTAATCTAGAAAGCACAGGGTATTTTTTTTCTGAAATACATTGGTGTAATTCATTAGGCTCCATGTGTTTGAAGCATGATCACTAGTGCCGCTTCCTTTTCTGTTGCCAGCTTGAACATCTGGCATTCTTCAGTCCGTATATGGTAAAAGTCGGTGTTGTAAAATCTTGAACATTTCTTTTCTTGCATGAGTGATCAAAGCAGTGGTCCACTTTCTTGGGACTTGGAATCTATGGTGGTTGTTTCCAGTGTGTGGGTCATTGTTTTTTTGTTTTTTTCATATTTGTTGTCAGGTTTTTGTTATATTGGAATGGACTCTATAGGTTGAAACTTCTCTTGGTTTGTCATCTGTTCCTCTTGATTTTTCTTCCACATGCTTCCACTTCCCTTTCTAATAAAATTGGGATCTTTCTCAAAATGTTTTTCCTTGAAAGAATCTGTTGTTCATTTGTGGGAACACGCCTCAGATGGTTTAGGACCCCAGAAGGGGATGTTCATTTCTGTTCTAGCCTGCTTATGTTTTGATGCAATCTTGGGAGATTGTTCTTTGGGTTTCCCAGTCCGTCTGACTGCTGACAGGTGTGATCAGCAAGTCTTCTCTGGTGGTAGTGCCGCATTTGTTAAATTTCCTCTGCCAAGCAGCTTACTTGCTGCCAACGTTTGTCTCAGTTATTAGAAATTCTGTAGTGTATATATACTATACATTTTCATTTAAAAGATAAACATCATTACTCTTTCTGTGCAGGCAAAGATGTTTTATTGTTTCCAGGATTTTTAATGAATGCATTTTAATACATTTTATTTGTGTTTTAACTTGATGTGTAAACTGCTGTGAAAGCTGTACTAAACAATAATACTGAAATATTTTAACAGTAAAAATAATGACTTTGGAATAGGTTTTTCTGATACTTTTCATTGTACTATTAACTTAGACACAGACCCCTAAATTGATTATTTACTCCAAGTAGCCAACAAATACTCATGATTTTTCTTAACAGATAGTTATCGTGCAGTTTGGTGGGAAGCCTTTCAGTTGTTCAGAGCTTACAATAGAACAGTGGCTGTGGTCAATATTTCTAGGAATGGGAACACTTCTTTGGGGCCAGGTGAGTGATCCTTTTTTCCTCTGTGTGCAGTTTGGTTGTTGAAATCACAAACATTGTGTTACAAAAATGTATTTGTTTATATCCTCTGTAAGAGTGTGACTTTTTCCACTGTATACCATTGCTTGATGTCATACTGCTTGGAACTAATTTGAGAAAGGAAGCATTTGATTTAGCCTCTTCCTTCTGCTTCTAGTCATCAGTTATTTTGATAATTCTGCTGCATTCAAATATATGCTAGTATTTTATATATTACTTATGTTGTTGTTATTGTTGTTGTTGTTGTTTTTCTGTACCACTTAACTTAGGAAAGATCAAATATGAGGTAATAAATTAGGCTAAAGCAAAAATACTGTGTCATAAAAACATATGGCTTGGTCACAGTTCAGTAAGATCAGGTGTTAAATCCCTGTTTGGTGACGGAAACCTACTAGGGGAACTCAGTTTGGTGCAGCCACACTAAATGCACTTTCTTTAGTAGAAAGAAGGCAAGCAACAAGTGACACTGCTAGTAAGGATTCCATTGCTGAATATGTGGTTAGGCAATGATTTACATAGTGAAATAGTTCTTCAAGTAGGTTAGTTCCATGTTGTTTAGGCCTGTGTATATGAATGAGTCTGGTCTGTTCATAAAATGGTGATCAGTGCAAATCTTTCCTCGTAGACATTATGTGCTGTTGATATTTGCTCAGAAAAATGGGCATCTCCCATCTTATGCCAGCTGCATTCACATAGAATGAATCACAATAATCCACTTTCAAGGTTACCATTTCTGAAACACTATGGCCAGGCATCTTTTGATCCAGGAATCATTATATTACTTGAAGCTGATAATTTTTTTGTGCCATGTTGACTAGTTGCTTAGTACCTGGAGCCCTGTGAAAAACTTCCATCCATTGCTTCATTCCAAGGGAAGATTAGAAGTGATTAATTTTAAAATATTTGATTTCATTCTTAAACACAGGTTGTATGGTCCGTGTAGCCTTTATAAACCCATTAACTTCCTTTTTTTCATGATTGTAGTTGATATCAACAGTTCCAACCAGTCATTTGAAATTCCTTAAGGAAGCTGGCCATGGAACACAGAAAGATGAGATTCCAGAAGAAGAGTTAGCAGAGGATGTAGAAGAGATTGATCATGCTGAAAGAGAACTACGGCGTGGTCAGATCTTGTGGTTTAGGGGCCTAAACAGGATACAAACTCAGGTATGGTCTTGGAAAAGGTAGGAGACAGTGAGGGTTGAGGGTTTGAGAAACTTCTCATTGATTTTGGTTTGGGTGGTAATCATAAACTGTGTGACTGAACTCTTCTTGACTTGGGTAAATGGCGGTCTCTTTAATCTCTCAAATTCTGCCTTGACTTCATCTCTTAATGCGCCTCTTGCTTCTACCCCTGCTCTATAAAAGTGCCTTTTTTCTTTACTTTTTATGTGTTGTAGATGGGATGCTCCTTTCTCTTGTTCTCTCTCTCTCTTGCTGAGCAAGCTGTCACAATCTCTGATTCCTTGCAGATGGATGTAGTGAATGCTTTCCAGAGTGGAACTTCCATTCAGGGGGCTCTAAGGCGGCAGCCTTCCATCGCCAGCCAGCATCATGATGTAACAAATATTTCTACCCCTACACATGTAGTATTTTCCTCTTCTTCTACTACTACTACTACTGCTTCTACTACTGTGGGGTGTGAGTGTGTGTTCCTAAGTGCATGAATTTAACATTTCTTAACATTTCCTAATCCACACACCTAATGTTTCATTCTCTCCTTAAGTCTTTAAACTCATCATAAGGCTTTTCATAATTTTTTCTTCCCAAATGGGAGTCCTCACATTGCTTTTTTTTTGTTGGAGGACTACAACACAGGTGGAACAGTTGTCATAGTGATTTAAAGTGAAAGCTGTGAGCTTGCACGTATTGTGCCTTCACTTTTGCCCACACAACAATTTTAAAAAAAAAAAATCAAAAATAATTGTTATAAATATTTGAGTATATGCCCTCATGGCAATAAGATGTACCGTATGATTCACTGACATGTTTAAAGCCATTCTAATGTAGCTGACATCAAGAAACTTGCTAATGGGAGAAAGATATCTTAAATTATAATCTGTGACTTGGATAGACTGAGAACAACACATTCAAGTTCTAAATGTAACTCTATCTGTTGGTCTTTATTCTAACCTGAAACTTGAGGATGTGTGTTTTTGTTTTAGATTAATTTTTTCTTCGCTTTTTCCATGCATGGAATTTCCCAGAGAGTTGGATGCTGGGTACTAATTGAGATTTCGAAGTACCTATATAGAATTGTTTAGATTTCAGTCAAATATACTTACTAGATCCAAAGAATGAATTTCATTCCAAGCTTCTCTTGGCAAGAATTTTGATTATTTTAAATCACTTCTCTCCTTCTAGCACTCTGATAACTGATAACTTTCTGATAACTTTCCCCCAAAAAATAAATCAGGGCAATAAACACATATGCTAAAATCAACTGTGTGTATAAGCTAGAATCTTTTTGTTTTTGTTAATACAGTCTTTAACAAGTTGGGGAGAAATTAAATTTATTTGTTAAATAGAAGGGCCTGATTAAGAAACATTTTACAAAAATACTGCTTGTCACAGAGAACTTCGTTTTCATGTAGTAAAAAGGGTAAGTCCCATAGAGGAGGCCTGTTTGAAAGGTCTTGTACTTACCAGAAGTTTGATCTTTATCAGGATCTGTAACATGTTTGTTAATGCTGTGAGTTTTGTATGTCTTTGGTTCCCAGTCCCAGAGTTATGTTTATTTGATTATCAGTCTATTTGAAACTGAAATTACCCAGCAACTTTGTTCATCCTGGTTCTTCCAAGATGTTTTGGGCTTTTGGATCCCATGATTCCTCAATGTAATAGTATAAACTGATAGCCCAATACATCTGGAGGCCACATGATTGGTGAAGGCTGATATAGTAAAAAGAGGACATACATATATTGGACATTAATATTAATTATTTCTAATATGATAATGGATGCTGTTTTCATTTATTGTGTCTAATTTACTACTGAAAGTGTAGCCATAAGCAACTTTCTCTGTTGCTTCCTGTGAACAGTTTGGTGAATGTCTTTTGGTTCATAAGGTAACTTCTTTTCTAGGAGAACAGTCTTTAAGTCTGTTGGATTGATTGCCTACATATATTGCTACATGAGTATTCATGTAAATATCCAAACTTTAAACACTTGCACAGTCTTCCTAATAGCTCTTCATGTATTAAAAAATGCAACACAAAAAAAAATACTCATCAACATTTTGAAATGGCCTGTAGTTTGCTTCTGTGCATTAGTTCAAGAAAAACAATTTGATGGACTGAGCAGAGCAAGAGTTTGATTGAAGTAGTCAAAGTTTTGTTACTAATGTAGAATTTAAGCATAACATCAGGGAAGGGAACTCGTGTCAGACTGAAGTTCACTTTTGAACAGACATATCATATTAGAAGAACAATCCTCATGGAAGAGGGAAGTTGTTCAGGTTCTTTCCCTGGAAGAAACTGATCTTTTTTGTAGATGATCTAAAGCACTGTATTACCCAAACTGGTTGACAGATTTTGACTTCCTTCCTTATTACCTGAGGATGTGATGTTTTAGGAATACTACATCCACTGTTACATGACAAGTGTTCAGGATAAACGGAGCCAGCATTATGTAATGGTTTGAATGTTGGTCTACAACTCTAGCAAACCAGGGGTTGAATCCCTGTAGCAATATATGTTCACTGATAGAAAACTGTTGGGGGACTATGGGCAAATAACACTCTCTCACTTTTGGAGGAAGACAACGACAAACCTCCACTGAATACATCTTCTCATGAAAACTGCATGATAGGTTTACCTTAGGGTTCTAACAAATTCTAGATAAAAGGCATGCATAAATTTCCACTAGATTCTGGTTGTTCTGGTGCCATCAGTAATAGGTCAAAGTTACATGCATCACATGTGCAAGCTCTTACACCTATCTTCATTTCACAAAAGTTTGTTCTTAACGTACAATATGTCTTTTTATGCTTCAGTGGATGGATCCACATTAGAAAAAAAATCCATACCTACTTCAATTCCAATGCTGATGAAACACAATATGCCATAAATTGGGTGAAATATGGACAAAATATTGTGCACTGGATCTGGATTATTTTGGTGTGGATTCAGCCAGTAAATTCGGAGGCAGATAAATGGGCAATTGATGCTCTCCTCTATTTGGTTTAATAGTGGAAATGATACATGTAAGATATTTAGGGAAAGAAACTGGAAATCTATCAAGAAATACCTGATATAGGATTAAAATTTTATTTCCCAACGTATAGGGGGAGATCCTCCTTAGATTGGGTTATAAAAATCCTGATCTAAACTTTCACAAGAGACTGAAGAATTAAATGTTAACATTAAATTAATAACTTTCAAGAGTAATAACTTTATCCAACATAAAAGTAAAAGTTCTCATTTCCCTTGATTAACTAGATTAGTCCATTGCAAAAAACAAATTGGTCAGTTTTAAACATACAAATTCTGAAGAGTATCTTTTTAAATGCTGCCTTTTTCAGTTGGTGTCCATAAAATAATTACACTGTTTCTGAATGCTAAGAATATCACAATCAACATTTGAATCTCTCTACATAGATCAGTTTTCATTATGTTTTTGTCTTCATTTCAGTGTGTATACATGGAAATATAGTGAATGTCTATACGTGCATACAAAGTTACTGAAACAGTGGGTGAAACCTGTGCATCTTATGTATATTTCATCTTATATTTCTTCTTGACCATACAAATCATGGTCCAGATTACCATGACAACATTCTGCATGGCATATACTCAAATATTTGCATTTGTAGAGGTATTTTTTGCATGATATTAAAAAGAAATTTTGCTTATGATGGCCTGGTTTTTCATAGTTATAAATAGCAATTCCCAGCATTGGGAAAAAGTAATGTCTAACTTTCAACATTCCTGCCATTTTTAGGTTTCAGAATTTTAATATTTTGCCAAGTTGGTTACACTGGAGAAGATTTTTCAGATTGGCTTAATTTTTGAAATCATTTAATCCATATTTTATAAATAGCTTTAGTTTGGCTTTGTAGATTTGGCTTTTTTTTACAATGTGCTTGACATTTCTATTCCTACTGTAGCCTGACAGTGCTCTACTGAAATGCTTCTTATATTTTTTTTACAGTTTATTGCAAGTTCCACTGCATTACATACAAATTCAGTTCACTCATGTCTAGCTGTTTGTGGATTCAAACTCATAAAACCGTATTCCCTTAAGACAAATGTGCTGTATTCTAAATGTATGCTTTTCTCACTTGCAGATCCGAGTGGTGAATGCATTTCGTAGTTCCTTATATGAAGGATTGGAAAAACCTGAGACACGAAGTTCAATCCACAATTTTATGACACATCCAGAGTTTAGAATAGAAGATTCTGAGACTCATATTCCTCTTATTGATGATACCGATGCTGAAGATGATGCTCCAACAAAACGCAACTCAAGTCCTGCTCCACCCTCTCCCAACAAAAATAACAATGCGGTTGACAGTGGAATTCATCTTACAACAGACTTGAAGAAGTCTGCTACCTCTTCATCCCCAGGGAGCCCACTACATAGTTTGGAAACATCACTCTGATTGTAAGCTGAATGTTAACACATTAGCTGCATTGTAAAGAAACAAATTGAAACTGGGTCTTCTTCACTCATGGTGATGGACAAGATGGTATTCTTGTCTGGGACTTCAAAAGAAGATACACTTGTACGAATGTAGATTTATTTTTTTAAAAAAAGCTTTCCGCAAGACTTGAGGGTGCTTTTGAGGTGGGTGGGAGTAATAATGAACTCTGACAGATAAACAGATAAGTGACCTGTGGATCATCAACTTTACTTAAGAATGGCCCTTAAGAATGTCTTAGCAGAGCTTTAGTTTCTCATTCCTTTGAGGAGAGGGCTGAAATGAGCAAAGTAGCCCTGGATCACTGAATTGATAACTTTCATTTCTGCTGTTGGCTGTTAATAATTTGGATTATTTATGTTTATAAATGATACAGATCTGTTTACAAGGTTTGTAGATACTTTTTTGTTCCTGTTCATAGATGGGAAGCTTCCTTATAAATGATGCAGAGAAGAAAATTAGTCCTTCAAATACTGCTGTATTTTCAGGAAAGGGTGTTTCTATTGAAACTGTACTAAATTTTTGCCTGCAACTTGTTAAATATTGTAGATAAAATTGCTACTACTAATAGCCAAATAGGTAACACTAATGCTTTGTAAAAAACAAACAAAAACAAACCATGAGCAGTGGTGTTCTAATGAAGTTATGGCCTCTGTCCTAATTAGTTTCTTAAACATTTACTACTTAATGGTTTTGAAACAACTGTAAAAATTTTTAAAAATGAGAAACTTACTGAATAACTTCTGTTCAAAATTTAGTAGAGGATTGTTTAATGCAGGACAATGTGATGCATTAAATGTGATAACTTTTGTTATCTCAGGCAAAATGGATTAAATCAAAATACATCAGAATCTTAGTCCTTTTTGTTTTTGTCTAAACACAGTAGCTTATTGCTGTCTTGGTGAACTGTGAGTGGAGCCGTTTATTTTTATGATCTTTACAGCATGAGGGCTGTTGGCATTGGAAAGTTCTGAGTAGGTAGCATATGTGTTTCTTTTTGTTTTGAAATTCATTCGTGTAAAAATAAATCAGCCCTTTTGTTAAAATAAAAATGCAGCAATGTTTTTTACAGGATTCAGCATCTCTGCAAATACTACGCTAATTGATCTTGGTTGCGACATTTAGGAGGAAGGTTAATGAAAGTTGTTCCAAAAATATTAACTACTGTCATTGGTGAAATAAATGAAACAAATAATTCAGTCTGTAGACTTTCTCAAGGCTATAAACGCTGATAGCAAAATTTGTTCTCTTAAAAATTTAACTTTGGCTACTGTGAAAAAAACAACCAGTACTTATGAATGTAGTCAGATGGCAAATATGAAATACTTTCTTAAGCAATCCTCTGGGCCCAAAACTAGACCAGACTAGAAGAAGCTGAGTAACATATACCCTGAGACTTTGAAAACTGGAATGTTTCTAACAGGAACCTTCTTTACAGTCCATTCCTCATCTTCTTGTTTCTTTCCTGCCTCTTAACTTTTTTCTCGTCCTGAAGGTCTTGCATTTTTCTTTTTGCTAGTGAAGCCAAATCAGGAACAGGAATAGGCTACTCAGGGAAGTAGTTTGATAAAAGCACTGTCAAGTGGTAAAGTGAAATAGGTCTGTTTGATAGCCATTCCTTGATTTGTATGTCTGGTTTTACTCTTCCAAATGGTATGTTATTTTTAAAAATCTTTTTGTAAGAGCAATACTTTTCTAATAAGGGAGCCTAGTATGACTCACCTGTGAATATAGGTATTTGCTTGACCTTTACCATAGATAATATAAGCCTAGCAAAGCTAGGATTGACATGAAAGAAAGAACACAGCATACCATATATATACTATGTAGAATGAAAAATATCAACATGGCTATAGCTTATGAGTATTGGTTTGATTTTTGGAGAATGCCTGAGTCAGACACACACTTGTCATAGTTAGATATTGTGATACTTAAAAAAAGAATAGGATTATGATGTTCAAAGAACACATTTTTCAATGGCCAATATATATCTGTCCTTGAGGTTTTGCACACATTGCATCCCACTGCCAACCACTCACTCAGGTTTCATGGATGATTTTCCCCTTAGACAAATCTGGTACTCACTCTTCTTATAGTCACATTTGTACTTTACATGACATTCCCTCTCCCCCCCCCCCCCCCCCGGTTCTGTCTTGTAACTGGAAAAGAAATCGGAGAAGCTAAGTATCACCTCCCATAAGCAGGAGAATAGTGTGCCTGCAACATATATAGAGAAAATGAATTTAACTATTGAAACTATCTCAGCTGTGTGAGATTCAATGTAATAGTATTTGTCGCCTTTTTACCTTGATATTTGAACAGAAACCTGTTTTTTGTTCTGTGTAATGGTGGTCATGACGACACTAATGTCCAAATTTTACTGTGAAATCTACATTTCAGACCTCTGGAAGAAGTTTAACTGTAGACTTTGTGCACAAATTAACCTTTCTGATCCTGTTGACAGCAGTACATTGAATCTTAATAAAAAGTGTAAATGTAATCTAAAACCAGGAATAATTGTTCAATAACCTGAGTACTGTGAAAGCAAGATACCATAACATCATAGTAATTGTCAAAACAATCATTTTTTTGCTTTTCAATTGCTGAGCCCCACATTTGCTCTTTCTGGTTGTAAGGCCTACTTAGCTTGCTTAATGTAAATTAAATAAATAAATGTGCTGTTTATCTGTCTTTGGATGGGGACTGAAATGTTTGAAACTATTTTCTTTGAAATATATAACTTTATTCTAAGTAAGCAACCTACTTTGTATCTGTTTCTTAATCGTTGTGGGTGATATATACTGTACTTCAATCATGGACAGAAGGTAGATGGGGATATAAATCTCCATGTAATTTGCAATAGATTGTCAAAGACTTCTGTTAAGTATGGTAGCAACAGCTAAGACACTTCCTTCCCTGTTTGCTGGGGAATAAATGCTTGCATGAAGAAACCAGGAGTGGCATATTGTCTGAAAGATCTTGTGAGGTAGGTTCTGTATTAATTATAAATGCCTGGACAGAGCATACAGTTGGGGCAATCTCAGTCCCTAAAGGATGGCTATGTGCCTCCTGGAGCCACACTTTTGCATCTGGCTCTGGTTGGGTAGATATTAAGGCTCTGGTAAAACAAAGCAAAAAAGTAGATTCCACAAGTCTCGTGTCTGTTCATCTCTGCTGTATTGGAAAAAGGGTTCTTATTTATATTGAATTGTCATTTTTCAAGGTTTCATCAGAAATATAGGGGAGGTAGACTGAGTAGTGAAGCCAAACAAACCAATACTTTAAAAAATCTTAAACAGGAAACTTCAAGTGAGAGTAGGGACTTATATAACTAGCATAACTAGAGATGGGTCTCAATTTACCTTAGAATTGCATTTCTGTATGTGTTATGTAAGTTGAGACAGATGTAAATGGGGCGGGGGGAGCCAGTTCCAAAGAGGATCAGGGTTATGTGGTCAGACGAACTATCTAGGAAGTTAGAGGTACTACTCGGGCTGCCTCCAATTTTGGAGGTTTAAATCATGAAACAGGAGAGTTTACCTTTTCCAGGCTAGAACAATGTGCAGATGCTCTGCAGAGGAACCAGAAGGGGCAGCAATGGCTGATCCTAAGGGGGCTTGGCTGGGGTGAGCTGTTTCCCCATCACAACTCCAGCACCTAAGCAGGCAGAGGGAAGCCCTGCCTTTTAGAAGATAACACTCCAGTTCCTAAGCAACCAAGCAGAGAAACCCCCTCCCATGTGTCTTTCTCCTCATATTCCCCTGTATAGCAGGCAGAGGAAGCCCTTCCAGCAGTGCTAAGACTGTAGTTGCTTTCTCTCCCTCTCCATTCCCTCAACCTTGGCAGATAAAAGAAATTCATCCCAGTCAGCTTTTCTTACTACTCAAAAACTCCACGCCAAAACTCCACAAACAGCCTCTCTCACCTCACCTTCCTCTCCTACTTCACTCAGCAGCACAAGCATCCTGGGATAATTATTTACAGGGATCCGTCTAACTAAAAAGATTGCATGTACAGCGCTGTGTAAATTTACAGCGCTTCATAAATAAAGGTTAATAATAATAATAAGTATGACTCCCCATGCCCATGGGGAATACATTCTCAGACCTGCCACAGATAATG
>NC_056526.1:46909043-46964493 GCF_019175285.1 Sceloporus undulatus
AAAATTGCAAATATATTTCTGGTGGAAGTAGGGAGGCCATATTTTTTCAGACGTGGGTAAGTGAAATTGCAGGTACTGGTCCTGCAGATATGGGGGGTCGTACTGCATTTAATTTCTGGAGAAATGTTGTATATTTTAAATGGTGTAAATTGGAACAGCACTATTTATCTATATTCCTAAATACCAATTCAGTGAATTTTAATCCATTCTGAATTTATATTTTCAGTTCCACTCTAGTCTTGAATTCTTTAAAAGCGACTAAAATGGTGAAAGATCTAGAAACCATGCCCTACGAGGAACGACTGAGGGAGCTGGGGATGTTTAGCCTGGAGAAAAGAAGGTTAAGGGGTGATATGATAGCTCTGTTTAAATATCTGAAGGGATGTCATATTGAGGAGGGAGCCAGCTTGTTTTCTGCTGCTCCAGAGACTAGGACCTGGAGCAATGGATGCAAGCTTCAGGAAAAGAGATTCCACCTCAACATTAGGAGGAACTTCCTGACATTAAGGGGCTGTTCGACAGTGGAACACACTTCCTCGGAGTGTAGTGGAGTCTCCCTCCTTGGAGGTCTTCAAACAGAGGCTGGATGGCCATCTGTCGGAGATGCTTTGATTTGGATTTCCTGCATGGCAGGGGGTTGGACTGGATGGCCCTTGTGGTCTCTTCCAACTCTATGATTCTATGAAAAAAACCAGATTCAGTTAATGAATCTTTTTTTGCCATGATGGATGTTCTTATGCACTTCTCTCATATTCCCTTTTCGCTGCCTTTTAAAAAACAAAACAACATGCCTTTCGTGCCCATAGCATTTAGTGTACTTGCTCTGGTTCAAGTAAACATTATACATGTTAGATTAAAATTAAACATAAATGGAGATGTATGTACTTAACTTACTTCTATAGAGTCTCTCTCAGTAACAATTTTAAATACTAGTTCCCAACTGGCATTTTGAGGCCAATAACTCTTTAAGTTTAATAAGCATGCAGATATGCATAATTTCAAAAATATCTTTCTCCTCCTCCTTTGCTAGCAACATTGTGAAGGAATAAAATGCCAAGAATGGTAACTGCCTAGTTGCATTCAGGTCCAGATAGGTGATCCTGAACAATCCTTAAAAATCAGCATTGTGGTAAGTGCTGTACTTAAAGTTATAGTCAGTCTTCAGCACTATTGTGTATTTATGTAATCTTAATAGATATTTAACTCTGGAAACCCTGCTGCACAAAATAGTGAATACTTGTGCTTGCTTGTCATTGGAATCATGTCTGTTCTAAGGAGGTTTCTTAAAAGTTTGCTACCTAACAGGCACATGATCAGTTCATGCCACTGAGCGTACTACAGTTCATGCCACTGAGCGTACTACATGTTTAGAGAAATTGCATGATGTGAAACCTGGACACAATTGTCTAACATTTTTATTTGAAACTCATGTAAAATAGCTTGTGTGTAGATAGAAATTTAATATCTTGCACTGTGTGGATTTTTCTTCAGTCCAAAAGTCGATTGCACTGTATGTTCAAAGTGTTTTGTTTTTTAATACCCGTGTGGTTTTAATTTTGTATGATGATATGAGGAATCTGAGTCACTAATATAGAAAATATGAAATTATGTTTCAGGTATGAAAAAACTCCTCCCCATATAGTTTTGACATCATAATTAAGTAAAACCAAGGGGGAGTGGAACCCTCCAGAACATGCTACTCCTTGTGATATTTCAAATTATCCAGCATTGAAGCAGCCTGCTGCAGTCAACATGTTTGTTAGCATAATGTTTAAAACTGGGTTTCTTTTTGGGATTAAGGGAAACAATTATATAGATCAAACAGACTGTACAGATCGGCAGTAAGCGCCGGCTTGGGCCAAGATGGGACGCAGTGTTTGGATGACACACACCCCAACGCCACCCCCAAGCCAGTGACATGCCGCCTGCCTGGCCACACGGTGATTGGCATTACAGTGCTCCTTTGGTGTGGCACTCACACACCACACACCAAAAGGAGCGTGGAAAAGTGCTGCTGCAGCAGCAAGGATGCCCTTCCTTTTGGCCTGGAAAAACGCTGGATTGAGACTGTGGTGTGTGGCACTCAAAGGGGCGGCAGCAAACCGCTCCTTCAGGGCAGTTTGTTTCACCCCAAAGTATATAAATCAATTATAGCAACAAGAAAATAGGGATAATTTTCCATCCAGTTGTCTCTGAAATGACTTCTACATTCTATATACTGATCTCAGTTGTTTCTCCTATGTACTGGAGATTCAAATGAACAATCCTTTTCCTCCTCTCTTTTGAGTATGTAAGACAAGTAGCATTTGTTTCTAGCACTGCTTATTACACAAGAGGCATACCTGTTTCAGATAAAAGAACTAGAGCCAGGTAGGATTTAAAATTCATCTTGCAAATATCAATTATAAATAAATAAATAAACTTTATTCTTATATCCTGCCTTTCTGCTGCAGCAATCAAGGCGGCTTAATAATACATACTCTCAATAAATAAATTGACCCCCCCCCCTTTAAAAAATTATCACTGACTTCCCTTGGTAAGATGGACAAAAGAAGTTGTTGTTGTTTTCCAGACATGTAGGTGTATGCTCTGGAATCAGAAGTTTAATTTCAAAACATTTATAATGAACATTTGATATCTGTTCCAACAGTAGTTCCCAAACATTGGTCAAAGTTTGGACTTCAGCTTCCAGAATTTCTGACTGCTGGTAGTCCTTCTAAAAGGTGAAATCCAAAAGCCCTAGCTAATCAAAGTCTGGGAATTACTGTGTTAGGATTTGGTTCCTCCAGGGGCCCCCAGGGATATCAAAATCCAGTATATACAATGTCATAGTAAAAAAGTGGCCCTTATATAAAATGACCAAATCAAGGTTTGCCTTTTGGAATTTATATATTTTCAAGCCATGGTTGCTTGACTCTAGATTAAAAAAATCTGAATTGTACTAGCATTAAAAAAAATGCTATGATGATGTTCTGGATGAAGCACTTCAGCTGCAAAAACAGTTGGTGCTAGTGTTTAGAAGTGCTAAGAGTTGAAGATAAAACTTTAGAGGCGTTTTAAACTGTTCTTTATGTTACTTTTTGATAAGTGTCACTTCTTGAATGTCTGGACCAATGTTGTATTTCCTGTCTGTCTGTCTGTCTTTTTAAATGGTCTGATGAGTTTCTGATCTACTCTGTTATTTATTTTTTGCTTATGTACTACAGACTATGTTACCTTATTTTGCTGTGCTGAAGCTACTGAATTACACCTTGCCATATGAGGATTCCACTTTTCTCTCCTGATGTTTTCAAAACTATTCTTCATACTCTGATTTTCTTGCTTTTTCATTACAACTCTTCATGCTTGCATAAGCCACTGTTGAATATCAAGAAGACATCCAGAATGATATGAAATTCTGTGTGATGAAACTACAGCTGGAAGGTGTGTGAGGAAACCAGCTTTGTAAAGCCTCCTTCAGATGCAACATATGGAACAGCTTTCAGATATGTTGGACTACAGTTCCCATCACCCACAATAAGTATGGCCATAGGTTTTCTGGCTGGGGGTTGTCATCTAATAATACATTTGGAGGTTGCTGTATACTAACAGAAAAATCATTCTTCATGTACATGCTTTGTGTAGCCAAAATGCTGTTATTTGCACATGATTGAAACTGGAATATGGATCCTTGCAGCCAAAATGATACTGTCCACGCATCAGTAGGCTCAAGGGAAACCAAAATTTGCAAAAACTACAAAAAACTTTAAATCATTTCTACTTTTTAAGGAAAATTTATTTGATTTTGTACACGTCTTATGCACTTTTTAGAATTTTTGGACACTTAATCATTTTGAAATAACGGGAAAATGAAAATGTGGACACAGATATCTGGAATTTCTTAACTTAAAAAAAATGGTAAGCTTCATCTATCTTTTTCCCAACCTTCTTATTCAAGGATTGACAGTCATAATGCTATCCTATGAAGGGCTATAGAAAGTCAGTGTGGAGTAGTAGTTTGAGTGTCGGACTATTACTCTGGAGAGTAGGGTTTGATTCCTCACTTGGCCATGAAACTCACTGGGTGACCTTGGGCAAGTCACATGCTCTCAGCCTCAGGGGAAGGCAATGGCAAACTTCTGAACAAATCTTGCAAAGAAAATATGATAGGTTTGCTTTGGGGTCACCATAAGTGAGAAACAACTTGAATCCATACTACAACAGTGAAGGGTTGTCCTAAAAATATATTACAGGGGGGTGTTTTTTTTTGGGGGGGGGGGGGCTCTGTTTGGTTTTTTGTTTCCATGGCCTTTTGTACTAATTCTCATCTGGGGAGATTTGTCATGCAGCAGCTTGGTTAAATTCATCTGTATTTAGTAGACACTATATAATATGGACAAGTTTGCCTTAGCAGAGGTGCATTTTAGCAGATACAGGCTTCAAAAAGTTCTGCTGCCATAAATAAGCCACTGTCCATTCCCCATTACTGGCCATTTTGGGCATATCCCTATCACAGATTGGACTTCTTTTCTGCATACTGAGACTGGCATGTTGGATATTTATATCATGAATGTCCATTCTTAAGGAGGAGAAGAAGGCGATATCCACTCCCACCTTATGGTGGCCTTTAACTTTTTCCCCAAAATGCCTAGTGTTTGTGCTTTGTTCTTTTTATTCTTATTCTCATTTCCTTATTTCAGCTTGGCTGCTTGAATAAATGAATGCAGGTCTATGTGATTAATTTGTTATTTCCATCCATGGGACCCTTGCCTAGCTGGGTGACAACAGGAGATAAACCAATAATAAATGGGTTCTTCCTCTGCATAAAAGAATGTACATTCATAGTAAGTGCTTGGCATACTAGTTCAATATTTTCTTTAGCTTCTGTTTGAAGTGTGGCCAGTGGAAGCCATGGATTTACAGGGTTTGGAAGGAGGCAACTGAGGGAAAGCCTAATGCTATTTTACTGATTTAACAAAAGCCATCACTTATACCCTGGCATACTATTAAGAATATTTATGAAATGTGTAGTCCATCTAATTTAGGCCATCTTTTACCTTGCAAAACTTCCCAAGGTAGCTTACATAATAAGAATGCTACCATTGTAAAGAAGCTAATGCTTCCCCTGTCTGTCACTTAGTGATGTTGGGGGAAAGCAAGACATCATTGAGGATCAATGGTTGCTGACCTGTAGCAGAAAACTCTTGCATTCACATCAAGTGGTACTATACAAAATTATGCAAAAATGAGCAAATACACATAAACATGCTATCACATATGCACTTAACTTGAAACAATGTATCTGTGTACATGAAACATATATACAGAAAGTGTGATTGCTTCTGTGCTATTGTAGCCATCTTATTTATTTAATTATTATTTAATTTATGCTTTTAAAAACCTTCTTGCTGTTAACTGTCCAAGGACACATACAAATACCATTTTGAAACCTGCTATAGTGAACTAGGTCTCTGAGTGAGTGTCTTAAATTCCAAACGGCATTGCAGCTTTGGGGCTGAGGTCCAAATAACGGTTTAAGATGTGCACAGGAGTTTAAGCATGCAGGGTTGTTGCTTTTAATTTTGAAAGGCATTAAACTGTGTGGAGTGTTTGCTTCTGAAGACTTCTGAAACTACTCAGCTCCTATTTTGCTGTCTCCAGTACTGTATTTCAAAAAAGGGGGGTGATGAAAACATTTACAGTTGCCCCTTCTTATACACGGATTCAAGCATCCACAGTTTGAAAATGTTCAAAAAAAGTATAAATTTCCAATATCAAACCTTGATTTTTCCATTTTTAATAAGGAACACCATTTTGCTATGTCATTATATTTAATGGGACTTGAGCATCCATGGATTTTGTTATCCACAGGGGATCTTGAAACCAAACCCCAGCATATAACAAGGGTCCACTGTATATGCAACTCTTCCCCCCCCCCCTTTTTTTTTGAACATTATAAAACTATTCCAACCCCCCAAAAACCTATCTGTGAAAGTGTAGTACCATATATTTAATATATAGATGTAATGATGTTAGTGATACTGGGAATTTGCCCTAAGGCCGGTGTGATTTGTCAATAGACTGGTCTTTTCAGCAGGAGGAGCCAGCAACTGATGTTCAGGATCCTCATAGCTGGGAATGTAACATCCACCAATATAGAGGGAAAGTTTGAAGCCAGTTATTATGGTTTAACTTTGGAGAGAAAGGATAAAACTGAATCGGATGAAGCAAAATACCTCTAGATGCAAAGATGCAATGGCCTAGCAATCTGCTGCAAGGGAAACAAATACTACCGTGATGTTGCTGTAGACGTGTCTGATTGCAGTGTGATCAACTTGTGCGTGTGTGTGTCCCTTCAAGTCACTTGTTGACTTATGGCAACTTGTTAATTTCATGGGGTTATTTTAGGGAAGGAATTCACAGAGGTGGTTTTTGCCAGCTATTTTGTCTGAAATATAGCCTGTAGGACCTGGTCTTCATTTTAAAATAGTACTGAAACACTACCAAGTTAAGGAAAATTGAGACAATTTTTAAAAATATTGCATCTGTTAATTTAAAGTTATTTCTCATCAGCCAATCAGTGGCTAAAATATGCCTAAATAAAATTACCTTTGCCTACTGATAGGAAAACCAGGAAGGATCCAGCCTAGCCTCCCTTATCAAGAAGTTCCACAGCTAGTGGGAATGATATCATCTGTCCAGAATGTCTTTCTAAATATTTATAATCAAGATAAAGAAGTCAGTTTCTATGCAGAAGAGAACATACTTTACATCAGAAATTAGGAAAATTCAGTAACTACTGCAAGACTGTTTCAATCTCCCTGGACGCTCTGTTGCTTACATAGAAGTCACCTTGCTCAAACAAAAACTTCAAATGCAGCACTACAAAAACTGAGTTATTTCCAAATACAGTGCTAATTTGTATGGTAGTTGTTCTTGCTTTGTGTATTATTGAGTTTTTCATAGTAATGTCATGGTGACACATGCATTTCCTGGCCTTCTGGCCCCTTGTGTATAATTTATAGAGCATTATTTCTATTTATAATGCTTCACAAAGAAAATACTCAAAATCTAAAACAGATGCAAGGAAACAACAGAGGAGGGAGGAGGATATGAGACCTTTTTCAGTTGCATACATTGGCGTACTAACACTGTTAGTGTAACGTGGGATATAAGTATATAAAGTAATACAAATAATAATATAACTCTGAAGGTAACATTTATAAAATGGGTTCAATTAAAATTTGTGCAACAAGGAATGTCACTCTTTTCTATAATATGCCATAGGATTTAGAAATATGAAATGTGCCTAACCCCAAATTCTGTTCAATATAGCCAGATGCAATGGTTTCCTTCTGACAGCTTGGCTTCAGCAATAAATGCAGCTTGTAGTTGAATACACTTTCAGTATTTACTATTATAGACACTGCCTGCCAGTTTACGCACATTCTAATTGCAAATAACACTGCAAATATGTCTGAACTGTTTTGTTAATGTATCTTGAACATGGAGCTGCTGCTGCAAACAATGTTTAAAGCCAGCACTGTATAATGAAATGTTTGAAACAGTATAAAAAAGAACCACTGTCCATTTCCCAGTTTTCACCTAATGTTTAGAGTTCCAGAGATGAATTCACTGGATGAAAATTCCTAGTAGATAAGCATTTGAATGACAGGTTCTTGAGCCGAATTAATGCATTTTGAGAACCTGTAACACTTGGAATAGTTATATGCTGAAACCTATGCTGTGTTTTGACACTTTGTGGCCCTCACCTGTAACGATGTTCCAACTAGCCTGTATGGTTTTTGTTTCAATTTAGGGGTGAGATTTCCAAGACCTGAACAATCTTAATCTAGAGCATCCTCTGTTCTGGTGAAAGGGGTGGAATATGGAGAAAACAGGATGTTATAACTCCTTAGCATGGAATAAGATTGAACACAATCTTTCATGATTCCTCTGGAATTGGGCAAGTATGTTAAGGAGTTGTCAGATGTGGGCAAGTATATTAAGAAGGAGTTCAAATATTTCATATTATTACCAATGTATGAACCAGCGAGCTCTACAACAAAACTGAATTATGGCTTAGGCTTTGCAAGTTGTTCGTTTTAGTGTGTAGAGTGGAGGTGAGGAAGCATTGGCGTATTACAGATGGCCCAGCTGCCAGTTGCAGCGTCCGGGAACCGCAGCAGCCAAACGAAAATCGTGCTCCTTCTTGCTCCCTGGAAGAGATACCGCAAGGCGCTAGTCACGCACTCGCGGCGTCATTTCTGGGGCGCGATGTGCGGACGCAGAGCGTCCGTTACGTCAAGATGGCGGCGGCCGTGGGGAACGGCCGCTGCCATTTGTTACAGACAGAGTCCGTAACAGGAGTAGGGGCGTCTAGAAGAGACGCCCCTTTTTAAAACTGGGACATCCTGAGGACGTCCCAAATGGTGGTATGTAACCCGCCATTACTATTGAAGTAAGTACTGTTTGGACATCTGTTACCCTATAATGCAGGGGTAGGCAACCTTTTTGAGCCGGGGGCCGGGTTGCTGTCCCTCAGACAACTGGGGGGCCGAAGCCAAAAAATAAATAAATATTTTTTTAAAGAAATAAATATATAAATAAACCAGGACAAATGTAGGACAAAATTTTCAAATGGAAGACACTTTTTTTAAAAAAATGGAGGACACGTGAAAAAATTTGCAGATTTTTTTTTAAAATGTTAATATAAATGCATGTTTCTGAGGCTTCTATAGACAATTACCCCCCAAAGGCCCTGGCGGCAATCGGCGGCAGGACCAGGCGGGGGCCGGTCCCAAGGCCTCGCCGGGCCGCATCCGGCCCGCGGGCCGCAGGTTGCCTACCCCTGCTATAATGTATAGAATTACACGTATAAGTGACATTTTTTGTAAACTCCCCTGCCTTTTGTCTCCTTTAATACACATGTATTAAAACACAACAGAATCTTTTCTTACAGAGACTGCTAAAATGGCCCTTGAACTGTTGTTGTTTCTGATCACACATTTCCTTGTTCCTACAGGCTTGAGTTTCCATGAAGGAGAAGCAATTCTTTTGGATACAAGTGTGCTTTCATTCAGTGAATGGTTACACAGGTTTCCCCTACTTAGGTATTTTGTCATTCCTTCATGTACAGTACATTTATTAATGAAACAAATCATTTTTAAATCTGTAGATTCGTTTTAAAGTTCCAGGATGGCTCAGCATAATACAGCAAAATAGTGATTGTGAAATGTTATCATTATGTATATGATAACAAATGTCACTATTTGAGGATACATATCAACCTCTCTATTGAACATAGCAGCAGTAAGTTGCTCAGGACTGGGCATGATGGAAGCAGATTGTGGAGGTGTTCCTAGTACTACTGTTCTTGATATATTGGTGCTTTGACAGATCCTGCCTTTCTTATTTGCAAGGCTATGAAAAAGGAAACCCTACATCAATGCCATGCCTCTGTCTTCCGCACTATCTTATGTCCATTCTGAGGGAGTCAGCAGAAGCCCTTTTCATCTACCTAAGGCAAAGGATGGTTGAGTCTGTGAACAGGACTTTCCAGTGGCAGACCCACACCAACAGAATCAATTTCTATGGGAGCGTCATTAGGCCTTTTCCTCATAGAGCTTCCAGTAAGCTGTAGCTTGTTTTTTCTTGCCTTTTCTTAGCCTGCATACTGCATGAGTTATTGTTTATATCTTACTTTTTATTCTACTTTTATTGCATTTTCTCCATCAACATGCCAGTTCTGAGGCCCAAGTGCAGTGTGCAGCTGGCCACATGACCCACCGGAGTCATCTTCGAACAATGCTGGTTCTTCGGCTTAGTAACGGAGATGAGCACTGCTCCCTACAGTTGGTTACGATTAGACATTCGTGTCAAGGGGAACCTTTACCTTTTTAAGCAACCTTTGAGATAGCTGACCTTAAAAGTAGCCCCAAAATAGTTTTAAATACAAAAATAAAATAAATCATAATGGAAGCAAGCATCAGTCATTTTCCCTTCTCCTACTTTGAGAGCCCTTGTTTTTTAAGATGTGCTCTCTCCCTGCTTAATCTCTAGCTGTGCTACTTATATTTGAGGAGATGCATAGGGATTTCAAATGGGCCTTTCTTCCACCTGTGAGCCCACCAAAAGTAGTATGTAATTCCTTTCCAACTGAGGTTGGCCATGTTGCTCATATTTGTTTGTTGAAGGTCTTTTCAAACAAGCATTTCCTGACTGTTTAATTAACTGTTTTATTAATGCATTCGTTTTCATTTAAACAGAAATTGTTTGTCATCTTGTACAGAAACTTAATTTTCAAGGATAAGGTAAAGTGATCTAAATTGGCTTCCACTGATATGCTCATCTATCACACATAAATTTATCCCCAGACCTGGCAACATGGGATTTTCCTGGGGAGGTCAAAATAGCCTCTTTTGGGCTTCACTGGACAGATTTCAAAGGACGAGACTTTATGGCTCCAGAGGTGAACTGAATTTATGACTGCCTTTTATAGCCTTTGTTCCTGTTATTCCTCAACTTCCTTTTGGGGGTGGGGGAGGGGGAGACCACTTCTGGTTTTGTACTATCCAAAACAAAAGATGCAAACTTGCAGGCTTTTGTGGCTCCAACAGCATCATTTCTGTTCCCCGAGCATAGTGGGTTTTTTTAAAAAAATGTCTTTGCCTTTGCTGAAGAAGCCAGCTTCAGAAACTAGTGTAATGTTTTTGTGCCTTTTGGTCATTCTACTAAAGGTATCACAATTTTATATTTTGGATCTTTTAGCCACCAAAATAGGAAACACTACCCTATTTGGCTTCTGTTGATTTGTTATACAGATCCAGCACCTAAAATACTCACCAGAACCGACAATAGACTACCTATGCTCTGTACCGAGTAAGAAGACTGAGCTTTGCAATGTATAGAGACAGAGTTTGAGGGCAGGGTGGTGTCAAAATCAACATTTACTGCCTTTAGTTACTTTTCTTATTTTCAGGCAGCTTAGTGGTCACTAGGGTGAAAACTACTGTAATACAGTGGGCCCTCCATATCTACGGATTCTTTATCCACAGATTCAACCATCCACACCTTGAAAATTATATATAGTAGAGAGAGAGAGATGGACAGACAGACAGATGCACACCAAGAAAGTAAGCCTTGATTTTGCCATTTTATATGAGGGACACCATTTTACTACATCATTTATTTTATTTAATGGGACTTGAGCATCCACAGATTTTGGTATCCATGGGGGTCCTGGAACCAAACCCCAATGAATATCAAGGGCCCCAATGTACCTATGAGTCCAACTTGAAAGTTTGCCCATGTTGTATTACATAACTTTAAGATCAAATCATTCAAATTTGTTTTAACCCACAGCTCACTAATCTGGAATCTTTGATATGGCACAATATAAGTGTGTGCGCATGCAATCATGGTGACAGAACCAGACTGCCATCTTTCACATAGCTTTCTATGGTATACTGAAGGGACGTTATTAAAGCAATGAATTCCGGGCTTAATGGTTGTATGGTTTTATCCCCCCACCAACACACATGCATGAGTGCACAAAGACACACACACACATTAATGATACATACAACAATTATATCAAGGTAAAGGTATTCCCTGTTAACAAGGTTGTCAGGTCATGTCCGACCATAGAGGCCAGTGCTCATCTCCATTACTAAGCTGAAGAGCCAGCGTTGTCGAAGACTATTCTGTGATCATGTCACCATCATGACAGCACAGAATGCTGTTTACCTTCCCACTGGAGTGGTGCCTATTTATCTACTTGCTTTTGCATGCTTTCGAACTGCTAGGTTGGCAGAAGCTGAGTCTAGTGATAGGAGCTCACACCATCATGCAGCACTTGGGTCTCAAACTGCCAACCTTCTGATCTTCCAGTCATCAGAACTGGCATCTTAACTACTGAGCCACCTCATCCTTACAATTATATACAGTGGTGGTAAAATGTTGTCCCTTATATAAAATGGCAAAAATCAAAGTTTGCTTTTTTAAAATTATTTTTTCACGCCGTGGATGTTTGAATCCATGGATACAGAGGGAAACTGTAATGAGTACTTTAAAAAGGAACCATCTAGCTCAGTGATGGCGAACCTATGGCACGCATGCCAGAGGTGGCACTCAGGGCCCTGTCTGTGGGCACATGTGCCATCGTCTCAGGACAGAGTTTGTTACTAGAAAGCCATAGGGGCATGGCACTTTGCAATAAATAAGTGGGTTTTGGGTTGCAGTTTGGGCACTAAGCCTCGAAAAGGCTCACCATCACTGATCTAGCTTATTCCGCTGAGTAGGTCCAGGAGCTTCTACCCAAAGTTTTCCAAGACATCGCCCATAAAAGCCCTTGTCCATAAACCTTTGCTGTCCAGATGTTTGGTGCTTCAAACCCCAGACTTCTGGACATTGCAGTCCAAACAACGAAAGGATCCTATGATTTTATTCTATTTTTCTGCATGCAGGAATCATTTCCCCCATCTTCCCACCATAGAAGCATGAAGTGTTGCAATTTAATCACTCCTTTTCTTCAGAGCTCACCCCAGACATTTTTCTACCTGAGGCAAAGCAGCACAGGGCATTCCCCCTTACCCAACCCAAAAACACACTCTCCCATCCATATGTGTGGATTTGATTATTCACGAATTTGACTAATATGTCCTCTCTAGGAATATCTAGGTCCTCCGGTGCAACTCTATGGTCAACTTTAACTAAAAGTTGCACTGAAAGACCTAGAGATCATGAGGACTCCTATTCGATGCCTGTCTCCCTTCATTTCTGATGGGCATTTTAGAATTCCTCCTGGACTGAAGGTTGAAATGTAGGACATGTTCTGGGGAAAAGGAGGACATCTGGTCAACTTGACTCTCTCTGGCTCCAGAACAGGTAATGAACCTATTTCCCCCCTTCTGTAGAGAGATCTTGTAGCACCTTTGAGACTCACTGAAAGAAAGAAGTTGGCAGCATGAGCTTTCCTAGGCTTCAGTCCACTTCCTCAGATGCATTTGATGCTCCACCTGAGGAAGTAGACTGAAATCTAGGAAAGCTCATGCTGCCAACTTTCTTGCAGTGAGTCTCAAAAGTGCTACAAGATCTTTCTACATAAGAATAATAATAATAACAATACCAAAAGCATCTGAGGAAGGAGACTGAGGTCTAGGAAAGTTTATACTGCCAAATTCTATCAGTGAGTCTCAAAGGTGCTACCAGACTTCTCTACATACTAATTCTACAGACTCAACCACACGGCTGTATCTTTGACTCTTTCCCCCTTTGGCCTACAACTCCCATCAACCCTGACTGCAGCGGCCAATGCTGAGGGATTCTGGGAGTTGTAGGCTCGGACTGAAGAGCCCCTGTTGTGGCGCGAGGGGAGTAAGGCTTACGTCACACACACAAACTTTCTCCTTTCTTTGCGTTCTCAACCGAACCTCACTCCAAACATCCGCGTCGCTAGGCAACAAGGCTCAACTTAACACCGCGGCGTCTACGTCATGGGTGTTCCAACGGACTGGAAATGAAAGCGGGGTGTGGTTTTGCTTCGTAGGCTGA
This sequence comes from Sceloporus undulatus, assembly GCF_019175285.1. NCBI lineage: Eukaryota > Metazoa > Chordata > Lepidosauria > Squamata > Phrynosomatidae > Sceloporus > Sceloporus undulatus. Next base: position 46,922,577 of record NC_056526.1, read on the forward strand.
GTCACCAAGTCCAGACCAAAGTAGTAGACTTCCGCCTCCCTGGCGAGGAACACCTCCAACGTCCATAACGGACATTGGAAGTGTTCCTCGCCAGGAAGGCGAGCTCGGCTCGGAAGTCAACTACTTTGGTCTGGAGCGCGGGCATTTTGACTAAGCTGCTGGCCAGGAAGCAGCTCACAATGGCCTCGGCTCTGGTAGGAGAAGGGTGGGTTTGACACCGCTCAGAGCGCCCTGGTGCCATAATAAAACTACACTTCCCATAATTCCATAGCTTCGAGTGGCTGAAGCAGTGCCAAACTGGCTTATCCCTATATAGCGGTGCACAGATTATCCCCTCAGCTGCACTGATTAAGGCTGACTGGTGCTGTATTAATACACTCATCCCTCCATATTTGCGGCTTTGATTCATATCTGTCCTCTCTAGGAATATCTAGGTCCTCCAGCGCAACTCTATGGTCAACTTTAAAAGTTGCACTGAAAGACCTAGAGATCCCTAGAGAGAATAGTCTACTAGGCATTTGTAGCTCCTCCAATGCAGTTCTATGGCCGGTGTCTGTCTGGCGTTGAACATAGACACTGCTAGTTCGGTATGAAGCAGTATATAAATGAAGCTGGAGCTGTTTTGTACCAGTATGGTTTAATGGTTTGTTGGACCATGACTCTGGAGACCAAGGTTTGAATCCCCATCAGTCGTGTAAACCCAGTGGGTGACCTTGGGCAAGTCACATTCTCTCAGCCTCAGAGGATGGTAATTTGAAGCCCCTCTGAAGAAACTTTGGCCCCATACAGACAGGCCAAAATAAAGCTGGTTTGAGTCACTTTGTAGGTATGCTGTTTATAAAACGCATGCGTACTAAGAGTCCAGAAGCCACACCAAAGCCACGCTCCAGGCCTAAAGACTGGAGCGCATCTTTGGCACAGCTTCCGGACTCTTAGTATGCATGCATCATTTAAACAGCATACCTCCAAAGTGACTCAAAGCAGCTTTATTTTGGCCTGTCTGTATGGGGCCTTTGTTAAGAAAACCCTGAGTTTAGGTTTGCCTTAGGGTCGCCATAAGTTGGAAATGACTTGAAGGCACACAACAACAACAACAACAACAACAACAACAACAGACTGGAAATACAACTCCTTCCTCTACTCTGTTGTTTTCTTTGCAGAAAAAAAGGACTAGGAAAGCAGCAGACGTTAGTGCCCCATACAGCTGGGAATCCAAACAAGAACTAAGGTTTTAAATTAGAAATTGCACCCAAAATTTGGATCAAAGCCCTGGTTGCAAAGCAAGGGTTCAGAAGACACTTGTGGTATTGTAATGTACGCATCAAGTATAACAAAGAGTACTGTGGCACATTAAAATCTGAAAGACTTAGGCGCTTTACAGACCGCCTAAAAGCGGTGGTCTGCCGGCGCTGCTGGTTGCTCTGTGAGGGAGCCATAGCAGCCAAACCACATGGCTCCCACACGGAGCAAAAAAGAAGCCCCAAAATGGTGCTTCTTCCCGCGGTGCGGTTATGACACCACGAGGCGCCAATGGCACACTCGCGACGTCATAAGGGCCACGTGACGTGCGGACGCTATGCATCCGACACATAATAATGGCGGCACCTGTGTGTATAGGGTGCCGCCATTATTACGCCCCCGTCACGTGCTAGGGGTGAGGCCGGTGTGGACGCTAGGTCCCCGGCCAACCCCTAGCACGTGATGGGGGCGCCTCAAGAGCCCGTCTGTAACGGGCCATAGTGTAGTATTTTACTGTCAATTGCAGTTTCAGATTATGTGACTGTTTAAATAAAGCTGCATGTAATTTTCTGATAGGAGGATCCCATCTTGATTCGTAATTTTAAAGGCCATGAAGATGCAGTCACCTGTGTTGCCTTCAATCCCACCACTAAAGCACTTGGTAAGTCCGTTGGGAGTGTTTATGAACAAAAGGGAACTGTATGGTTTCTTCTGGGTATCTCCATATGCAAACACACCTAAACAATCAACCCATTCTGTTCTTCAAAGCCATATATTGAGTTGCTGTCGGTCGGAGACTTGCAGAACCAAGGCAGGAAGCCTCCGGATGCTGCTCCAAGTGACTACTTTGATTTTTAAACTCTTCAGAGTTGTATATCATTTTAATAAAAGCAAGAGATTGTTCTTCAAATGAGAACACTTTGTTTTAGAATGGTTTTCACCCTGTGTTCCTTAGTGAATTTAAACTCAGCATAATACTCACAGGATTGCAACCTTTGTTGCACTTAGATCATTTTCAGTTTTCTGCTCTCCACCTTCAGTGTGCCATACTGCAGTCATTCCTAGTCAACCCAAACATTTAACACAATCTTATTTGCTGATTCTTCGGTGCAGCATGTCTAAACTGCGCTGAAGAAGGGGTGTGATGCCACCCACCTTCTGGTAGGGCGGGTGTGCGGCATGCAGACACCTCATCGCTACTCTGCCTTGAGGCCAGCATTAAACACCAGTCTGTTTAGTCCCTACCTTCTTTGAACTTTATGTTGAAAAAAAATGGCCTTACAAGCAGGACTACATTTATGTTTTTAATATCTTTCTAATTATTTCTTGCCAGCTACCTCTTCCCTTGATAGATTTCTTATGATATGGAATCTGAGACCAAACTCCAAAGCCTTCAGATTTGTAGGTCATGTAGAAGGTGTAACTTGTGTACAGTTTTCACCAGATGGGCACTTGCTGGCCTCTGCTTCTCAAGACAGGACAGCCAGGCTGTGGATTCCTTGTATGTAAGTAGTACTGAAATTTGAAGATATTTGCTTTGCTTGTTTTTCAACAGTGCCACTGTTTAATGTATGCTCGGCTTAGGGCATCTTTTGTTTCTTCCAGAAGAAAGTGTAGATGTCCCTCTTCTCATCTTCAGAATTTACTTGAGCTGAGCCAACATTTCCAGGATCTTAAGGCTCTGTGTGCTAAAGATGCTTGAAAATGTAGCCTTTATTTATGGTTGCTGGATCCTTCCTATTTCAGTTCAGAATGGTAGATGGTACTGTGAATGCAACCTTGGAATTATAAATTGGATTCTAATTAACAAGCTGACCTTGTAATGTACAGATTACACGATTGATGGCCAATTTTCTAATGGAGGCAACAAAAATCTGGTACAAATTAAATAATGGTTAGAGTTTAGTGTTAGATGATTTTAAGGATGATAAATTTTAAAGTATTCATGTAGACTATTTTAGTTAATTTTGTATTGTATTGTTTGTTGTATATTGTCTATTGAGATGCTTAATAAAGGTTGATGAAGATGAAGATGAACAAGCTGACCTGTTGATTGCTTTATACAGGCTTAATATGCTAACCATTAAAAGCTAGAGAGACATAAGATACTGTGACCTGCATAGATCTGCAGTAGCTCTATGTTTCATATTTCTTTCAAGTCAGCAATAAGCAAACTATTAAACACATGACAAACACATGAATTTCAGGGAGTTGTGTGTTTTTAATATTTGTTCACTACAATCATCCTGTCTGAACTTTAAGATACTATGAATTACAAATCTGAATAAATATTTGTTGTACATATTTATCATAGAAAAAAGTAATCACTCAAGACCACAAGGTTGCGAGTTCAAGACCAGCAAAAGGGCCCAAGCTCGACTCAGGCTTGCATCCTTCCGAGGTGCTAAAATGAGTACCCAGACTGTTGGGGGCAAATTAGCTTACTTGCTAATTAGCTTAATTGCTGTTCACCGCTATGATCTTTGGAATAGTGGTATATAAATAAAACAAATTATTATTATTATAGAAAAAAGTATGCTGATAAATTGTCTTCTCCATGCAATACTGGAAAATATTGATTAATTGAAGAATATTCTTAATTAGCAAATATAACTACAGCTATAGTCCTAATATATACTGAGATCCAGAGAACTTCACATAGTGTTTCCCTTCTGCTCCTACTTTATCCTCTTGCCATCTTTCAAAACAAAATAAAACCAAACTCCTCCTGAAGTCCAGGCTGCAGTTCAGATTAGCATTCATTGTGGTAAAACAGGATGCAGCTAGAAAGGAAAATCTGCAATCCACTCACCCTCAAGCCAAATGAAGAACTTTTAGGATCCCTGATAAAGATGTTCTAAATGCTGGATTAAACTGCACCTGTGTTACTTGGAGGGGGGGGGGACACCAAATAAGACACACATAGACTTTGAGCATATAGCTCAAAGGCATCTTGTAGCACCTTTGAAACTAAGCTCCAAAACACACTGCAGAAATAATCCAGTTTGAGACTGCTTTAACTGCCCTGGCTCAATGGTAGGGATTTCTGGGAACTTGTTTTGTGAGACATTTAGCCTTCTTTGTCAGAGAGCTCTGGTGGCACAGTAAACTACAGTTCACAGGATTCCCTAGCACTGAGCCAGGGCAGTTAAAGCAGTCTCAAACTGGATTATTTCCTCAGTCTGTTTGGAACCTAACTGAAAGAGAGAAGCTGGTAGCATGAGCTTTCACGGCTGTGCACCACTCTTTAGGGTCCTTCTGCATGACATCCAAGTTGGGGGAAAGATGGATTAACCTGCAATATTTATTAACCACCTGATTTTTTTTTTTATTTGCAGTCACGGTGAATCTACAGCATTGAAAGGCCATACTGCATCAGTCCGCAGTGTGAACTTCTCGCATGACAGTCAGTTTCTAGTTACTGCATCCAATGACAAGTCAATAAAAGTATGGAATGTTTACAGACAGTATCTTTTGTTTACCTTATCCCAGCACACACACTGGGTGCGCTGTGCCAAGTGAGTGTTTGTATGCCTTACCCTCTTGATTTTGAAAAGGTGTTCCTGTTCTTCTCCTGTGTGGCAGATAGTTTTCTCTCTTTCTACTACTTCATGAGTTGGTTCCAAGGCAAGGAAAAAAGGCTCATGATAAGTCTACTTGGCTGAAACCAAGTAGTTCTTCCATCTGGTCAGAGTCTGGTTGGAAGACTTCCTGAGAATTCTGTAGACATTGCCCTGAGTTCCATAAACAGGCCTAGAAGAGCATTACATTCCTTGTGTTAAATATGTGAAATTGCCCTGAACCAAGTAATGGATATGAATTACAATAAAGTCTACAAATTATAGTAAACCATGCAGTGTACGCACTGGCAGCATTCAGACCTCATAGTAAACATAAGTGAAACTAACCTCCTCCATGGCTTGCATGCTTCCCTTTTGCCTCTCTACCTTCAATGCAGCCAGTAGTTGTGAAGACATATATCTTTTTTTTTAACAAAAATATATTTCTTTCCTTTCTAGATACTCACCTGATGGGAGATTAATAATATCTTGCAGTGAAGATAAAACGGTTAAAGTCTGGGATATACGGAACAAGGCTTGCATTGATAGTATAATAGACCATGATGGGTAAGCACTACTAATGTAAGAAAGAAGGGCATATTCTTGTGACCATTTCAGCTAACATATGATCATAAAAGAAGGTTAAAACTATTGTGATTCAGAGATACATTGTTACTGCCTGCATAGCAATTGGGATGTAAAAGAAATCTAATTTAGAAAATTTAGCCCTATTTTCAGTTTACAAAGATTAAATGGAAGGGATGGCATTGCACCTTCACAGTAACAAACCATTATTTTTAATTCTTTGCAGAATTGCAAACTATGTGGACTTCAGTCCTGATGGTACTTGCATAGCTTGTGCAGGTTCTGATCACACAGTGAAGATCTGGGATATTCGAACAAACAAGTTGTTGCAACAGCACCAAGGTAATTGTGTATGCTGCTCAAGATTACTAAACCGTTCTCTCAGTCTCCATCTCAATGTATCTCTGTCTCCCTGCCTACTGTAATTTATTTAAGAGTTAATTTAGGTCATAGGAACAAAAAGTGGGAATTTGCAAAGAAGGAGCCCTATTAGTATCTTGCAACATAAAAAGGAGGAAGAGAGGGGTAGAAGGAATATAGACCACTCTGTACTAGCTGAAGAAGTGGGTTTATATCTATGAAAACTCATACTGAAATAAAAACTAGCTATTCCTAAAGGTGCTGCCGCATTCCTTTTCTTTCTACCCACTTTCCTCCTCTTCATGGTAAAAGTGGGAAGCCTCTGATTATGATTTTATATCTTGCACAAAATTCTCAGGCATCCTTAAGAAAGCCATTATTTTTTCAGCTAGTATTTTTTAAATGTTCTGCTTTATTACCATATGGCAATAAAACAGTATGTACTATATATGCTTGACTATAGGTTGAAAAATGTATGCAGAAACAGAAAACTGGAATTCAAATCCATGTTCAGTTAATCTCACAAAGATGTTTTGAATTTTAAACAGTGGTTTCTAAAACTGCTATCTTTGGTCATCACAAGCCCCATCTGCAAACAGACCTTTCAATAACTCAGACAGGAGTGTTATCTTGTCTCAAATGATAATGATAAAGACCTTTTATCATGCATTAGAGATAGTATTTTAGTCTTTTGCCATCAATTTGTGTTGGTTTTTTTTACTGATGACACAGACTTACATATCTGTTACACAACAGGAAGCCACTGTTATCTGACTCACAGGAAAAAATACAGGGCAAAGTGAGTTCACAAACAGCAGGAATTCTTACCCCAATATAGGTGTTAATAAACTCATCTATACTAGTATGTCTGCTGCTCCCCCCCTACTATTTGTTAATGACCACAGTTAAGGTAATGATAACTGTTTTTGCTTTTCATATTTCACTTTCCTCACCCCACCCCAAACGTACATAGCTCCTCTGAGTGCAAGCTACTATTTCATCACAGTTCAGTGTTTTTTGTGAGTCGTCAAATTTTGGGACATCCTCAGGTCTTTTTCAACCAAGGAAGTGAGTGGATCTGGTCAGTTTCTGTTTTTCAGAAGACCTTGCATAGGCCAAAGGAAAACCTTTACATGCCTAAAATAGTAAAGCGGCAGAAATACCTGAAAAGGTGACATGATGTGGATGGGAGCACTAGTGGCTGCTTGGGAGGGAATTTCTCCACCCCAAATTTGGAAGAGTGTGGGGACTCTTAGGAGTCTGCCCAAATGGTCTTCTAGTGGCCTGCACTTTTCCCACCCCTGTTATATAGCTTGCACACTATTCCTAACATAAAAAGGTAACCGGAACATCAAAAAGCATACAGCCAAAAAGTAATGTAGCAATTAATGATAAAACCATTGTGTACATTCTTATTACAGACTGAGATGCGAGTGGGTATCATTATGTATTATTTTAACAAATTGGGGTTTTGAAGTTTTAGGCATGATAGTAAAGATAACTAGAATGCGCTCTTCCTTATAACTTAATTGTATTCCTATTGTAAACCACAAGATGGCAGCAAAATATCCCTAATCATAAGTGTATTTGCTGCTTAAATGAGATAATATCAGATTAACACAGAAAAGAAAAAGGAAATGATCTCAAAGTGTTGTTTTCATGCTGTGTTCTTTTTGCATCTGACTGTTGCTGGGATCCAGATTTCCACATCCTGGGTATCCTTGACCCAGTACTCTTTCTGGATTGAGTCCAGGAAATCCTGTTCTTTCAGAAAAGGAAAGTTTTTCTTTAGAGATGTTAAAAGATATGTGTTCTTGTGTTTTGTTGTTGTTGTGTGCCTTTAAGTCATTCACGAATTACAGTGATCCTAAGGAGACCCACTCATGGGGTGATCTTGGCAAGATTTAGTCAGAGCACATTTTGCATTTGCCTCCCTATGTGGCTGAGAGAGTGTGGTTTGTTCAAGGTCACCCACTGGATGGGATTCAAACCCTGCTGTCCAGAGTTACATTCAACATTCAAACCACTATACCACAATGATGTAGTTGTTGTACACTCTCTGTAAAATCCCCATTACTGTCACAGCAGTTACCATTATAATTTGCTTCCTGCAGCCTAGGGTTCTGCTGTCCAATCATGAATTTGTTGAAAATTGTGATCCTGATTTAAACCTAGCTCTAAACTCTAATGAGGCCACTTTAACAATGTGACTTTCACTTTAGAAACTGGAAACTGAACACTGTTGTTGCCTTTCAAAAGGGTTCTTTCAGTTATTTTTAAAAAGTTTATGAAATAGTGTATCTGGCTATTCTTGCAGAAATTTGTCTTTCAGATATTCACACGATTTAGAATCTTTTACATTTGCCTTGCGGCCACAGCTCCACTCATTAGTATCCCTCTTAGAAGTCATCTTAAATCCATCCACCCAACTACTGTTAAGGGTGTACTGGCAGTTTTCCTCAGTGTTCCCATATGTTCTTTTGTTTTCGCTAATCTTTTCTTAATGGGAGTTAAATGAGCTGGAAATTTTAACAATCATCCCATAGGTAGTTTAGAGATCTAGAGACTTACCCCAATATATGAGGTAGGGGAAGGCACCAGCTCCTCTTCTGAAGCTGTCTTGTGTGCCTGTCAGATAAAAGGTACTTTGCCTTTGAGAAGGCTTTGAAAATGATTTGTGAGCATTCAGAGTAGACATCAATATCTGACCTGGTTGTCAGAAGCTGTGAGTGGCTTAAATGGTTTTGGATTCATATTGTACTGTATTTAGTGGTGTATATAATCAAGCTCCAACTCTAAACTCCCAGCTTAAATTGAGACATCACGTAACCCCTTTACTTATTCTAATTATTAATATTTCATGTTTTTCATTCTTTGGAATCAACCTTGTGTTTGTTGTTGTTATGTCTATTCAAGTCATTTCTGACTTATGGCAACCAAAGGCAAACCTATTTTGAGGTTTCTTGGCAAGAATTTGTTCAGAGGAGTTGCCTTCCCCTGAGGCTGAGAGCATGTGACTTGTCCAAGGTCACCCAGTCAGTTTAATGGCTGAGCTGGGAATCGAACCATGGCCCTCAGAGTTGTAGTCCAACACTCAAACCAATATGCCACACTGGTACAATTTTATTAACCTTAGCAAAGCCAGAGAATGAACATACAGAGCAACACAAGTCATTTATGTTATTTCACTTAAAGAAGGAATTTGTTTTTCCAGTCACAGAAAATTGGTTAATGATGGGACCTAATGTCAGTGAAGCAGAGAAACAATATTTTAAAGTACTGCAATTGAAAGATAGCAAAGCATATATCCACAAAGAAAAGTTTTATTCTTTTTATCATAGTTAAATGAGAGATAGTTGAAATGGAACTATTGTTAAAAATTAAATTATAAGATAATGGCAGTGGTTCAGAGTGGCTGACAGGCCTGAATCCAGATAGGTAATTAATGTGGATCTCTCGTCTTTCAACTAAAATCAGAGAAATGTACTATACACCCTAAAACCCTACTTCAGATTGTCCCCACTCCCTCCAGACCAGGTTTCAGGGTACACGCGGGACTTTAGGAAGAGGTTTCACAGCTTAAATATCAAACTGGATCCTAACCAAAACACACATAAAATTACTTCAAGGCTGTTTAAAAATGAAATCCCAAAAGTGTTACTCAGTAGAAAATGAACTGCATTTAAGAAACAAATTAACTTTTAACTGTAGTTCTATACACACTTAGCAAGTCCTGTTGTAAACAGTAGAATGCTGCTGAATAATTCTTAACATTGTAGTGTCTCCAGTATTTGTACCAATATCTGAATTATTTTAACTTAAATCAGTTCACAGAGCTGGAGTTAACTATGCATCTTTCCATCCTTCTGGTAACTATCTTGTCACGGCTTCCAGTGATGGTACCCTTAAGATTATGGATCTTTTAGGAGGAAGACTTTTATATACACTTCATGGACATAAGGTAGAATTTTGTTGCCGCTTCTCTCTTGTTCTTTGGTCTTACTTTAAAGGAACGCTTCATGCATTGCTATTTTTCAATATGAATAAAATCTTTTTGTCCCTAAGTCGTCATAATGCAAAACATGTGACTTTAATATGTCCTGTGACACTGATTGAACAAATGCTATACTAATAAGGTGTCCCATTCAGTGTATTTGTTGTATTAATAAATATTCCTGTCTTCACTCTATACATTGTGATAAAATTAATAATTTTCTATGTTGGGTAAGAGATTTGGACCAAATTGATTTCCAAGAGAGATATTAGTTTGTGAAGTAATTCTAAGTGTATAATACCTTAAAAGTCACAGTACAGTGTGGCATTGGTCATATTTCAAGGTGACATCACCATATTTATCACACTCCCAAATTTCCCATGCTCTGTTCTAGGAGTGAGAATAGGATAGAATAGGGTTTCCTAGAACAGATCATGAGCACCAGACTTTTTATATTTGCATTTAAAAGAGAACAAAAGATTAGTTGAAAATTACTGGAGGCTTTTATGTTGTCTTTTTTTTAAAAAAACAAAACAAAAACAAAACTTGCCTGCTTTCTTTATTTCAAACTAGGGACCTGTCCTTTCTGCAGCCTTTTCGAAAGGTGGGGAAATGTTTGCCTCTGGTGGTACAGATGCACAGGTTTGTTAAAATTTTGATGTAAAGCACATCTTACTAAAAGTACTAAATCAATATAACTTTTCCTCTGCTATTAGAATGGTTAAAATTGTTGTAATTTGAGCTTTTTTAAAAAAATACTTCAATAGGTAGACTTTGTTTATAGTCAGATAACATGATATACTGTCATACTTTAAGAGATGCAGAGTAGTCAGTGCTGTTTCCCTTTACAAAATAAAGGGACTTTGTATATATTTAACATTAGTAAATGTATATTTATGACTTCTTATAGGTGTTGCTGTGGAAGACAAATTTTGATACATTTGAATATAAGAAAGTTCTCAAAAAACATATGCGAAGAATATATACTGATGATCCCCCCCACCTTCTTGATATTTACCCACGATCACCTCATCATCATCATCATCATGCAAAATCACAGTCAATAGAGGTAAACTATTATGTCATCAGATATTTAGCTAGTTGTGACCTGATATATAGTATGTTCACTTCAAGGGAGTCCTGCTTCCAAATGTTGCAGTGTGGAGTCATATTCAAAATTCCACACAGATAGTCATGACCTTTTCCAACATATTTCATTCCTTAGCCCCCTCTTTCCAGTTTGTCCCCATAAGTGGGAATATCATAGTCACTAAGCATGCTCTTCTTCTTCATTGGGCCATTTAGGGGTGTATTTTTCTCTTAGATGGTGTCAGTTTTGGTGCACGAGGAAAGACATTTAGAAAATGAGTACTCTGTTAATATCCAGGGTATACCTCCTCTCACTCGAGATGTCTAGATGGCACTGACAGGTAAAAGCAATAAATTAGTCTAGCTTAAAACGTTTTGCATGCTCCATTTTTTGCATACTAGAGGAAAGAAAAAGACTAGTTTGCTATCAAATCAGTTAAGAATTCATAGAATAAATTGTTAAGGAAACAGTCATGACTATAAATTGTTTATAGTCAGTGGTCTAGCACTAGCACAATTTCTACTGGTCTTTTTTCTCCTTGATTCAGAATTCTATTGCTGTTTAGTGTTTTATCACCTGAGATATACAAAAGAAGATACACACAAATAAAAAAGAATAGTATTTCAGACTAAATGGCAGCTGTCCTGTGTGCTGACTTTAAGTATTTACACGAGTAAACAAAGATAACTTTTAATACAGTTATTCTACAGTTACCCACTTCATGTTTTACAGCAGTTGTTCCCAATCTTTGGTTCTCCAGATGCTTTGGACTTCAGTTGCCAGAATTCCTGACTATTGACCAAACTGGCTGGGGCTTTTGGAAGCTGAAGTTCAAAACACTTGAAGGACCAAAGTTTGGGAACCATTGCTTCACAGCCTTAACCTCAGTAAATGTTGCTTTTACCCAAGAAATACCTCTACTAAACTATGACTCAGCCTTAGAAAAGGGAGGCCAGAAAAGTACATCATAATAATCCCAAAGTGCTGGCAAGCAGGCACGAGAGAACATAAATATTTAGTATTTGGAAACAAAAGAACAGAAATTATCTCTTACAACTGGCCAAAGCTGTAACATAGTAGTTTTCAGGGAAACTAAACAGTCAGGGCTGGACAAATAATTTGTTCATTTGTTTAATGTATCTTGAGTTGTCTGCATAAAAGATCTGTGTGTCAGGGAAAGTTTGGAGGACAATGGTGGCCCATAGGGTGGGTGGATGGGTGTGTTCTGTATATCCTGTCTTTTTTCCAAGACTGCAGCTCTAGGTGGAGTAAAGAACAAGTCTAAATAAAACACAATATAGTATAATACTGAAACACTACTTACTTGAAAATAATTTGAATACAAGATCAATTAAAATAATAAAAATAAAAATAATTAAAAAATAATTGACTTGAAAGTTTAGAAACGCATCAGTTAAAATAATAAAAATATAAATATAACATGAAACACCTTAATGCATGTTAACATTGTGTTGTTGTGCATGATACTGTGTTCAAAATATATTGAAGCTATGCTTGCTTTTAGTAAATCAGTGTTCGTTTTAATATTCCTACCTTGCACTAGATGGCACTACAATTTAATATTTTTAATTATGGTGGAAAACAGCCTAGTATGAAATAGGATTTTCAATTGAGTACCTTTTTAAATATTGAAAATGTCACTTACATAGTTTTAATCTATATACAGCCATTCCTCCATATCCACAGATTCTTTATCCATCAATTCAACCATCCACGGCTTGAAAATATTCCCCCTCAAAAAATGTCAAAAAGCAAACCTTGATTTTGCCATTTTATATAAAGGACACATTACACCATTGTATATAATGGGACTTAAGCATCCATGGATTTTGATAGCCATGACAGGTCCTGGAACCAAACCCAAGCAGATATCAAGAGCCCACTGTATGTAGTTGCAGACTTGTTTGGCTACATATATAACTCATTAGAAAAGACCATGCTGGGGAAGGTGGAGGGTAGTAGAAAGAGAGGAAGACCTCAGGAAGGTAGATAGAGTCAGGGAGACCACCAGCTTGAGCCTATAGGGCCTGAGCAGACAGGTAGAGAATAGGGAGACTTGGAGATACCTTATTCACAGGGTCGCATCACATCAGTCAAAGTCAACTTGAAGGCAGCTAACAACAAAACAAAGTACAGTGGGTCCTTCCCTTACGCAGGGGATCCATTCCAAACCCACCCACCCCGCATTAGGGGAATTCTGTGTATGCTCGAGCTCCATTAAAAATAATGGGACTTGTGTGGCGCACACACCATTACCCCTACTGGGGCACACAGAGGCTTCTTCCACTGCAGCTTTCGGCATATGCTGAAAGCTGCAGTGGAAGAAGCCTCTGTGTGCCCCAGTAGGGGTATATCTAAGATTTTTGCTTTTTGAGTGCAGTTCCAGACATTGGAAATGTTAACATTTGGAGGGGGCACAGTACAATTTCTAGAATTCCCTGCACAGAGAAAAGGACCAGAAAATAGGACCCAAAACACCTCAACATTAGGAGGAACTTCCTGACAATTAGAGCTGTTCAACAGTGGAAGACATTCCCTTGGAGAGTGATTGAGTCTCCTTCTTTGGAGGGCTTTAAACAGAGGCTGGATGGGAATGCTTTGATTGAGAGTTCCTGCATGGCAGGGGGTTTGACCGGATGGCCCTTGGGTTCTTTTCCAATTCTAGGATTTTATATATATATATATATCTCGTGCCCGTGTATGATGCAGGTGCACTGTATATGGTTTTCAGTCTGGTCTGTGCAATAGATATGGAGATGGAATAGAATAAGGAGTGATCTTGCAGCAATAATTAGAAAGAATAACTAAAAAATGAATGCTACAATTTTATAAAATAGTTTTAAATATAGCCACAGGGAAGAGAGTGAAAACACTTTGGATCAGGAGTTTCTGAAGAGGAAAACAGTTTTGGAGCTTCAGCTTATGTTGAAAGCCAGAGCCCTTCTCTGAAAGGGGATGTAAGGGAACATTCATTCTCTGTGGCAGTTATTCAACAGCTATTTCAAATTTCCCCTTTTGCCTCAATTCATGTTGTTATTTGTTAAAGCCCTCCATGAAACCCATACCTGCTGAGATTTATTTAGGACATCGTGCTTACAGTTATCCATAAAAGAAGATAAAACAGATAGAATGGAGCATGGACCTTCAGGGTAGAATATGGCCCTAGATACAGAATTTATTGCAGATATTCAAACATTTATTCACCAAGTTTTTAAAGACATCAATGGAGAAAAGGGACATAATGAATGCCATGATGTTGTCTATGGTTATTTGACATCTAGATACATTTATATCATTTTATATCTTCCTTTGTTATATTTTCTAGCTACTTTCTACCAGATGTCTTCCTAAATATTTCTTCAATTAATAATTTAGACATGCTTCATGGCAATTTGTTTCTGCTCTAGATACAGTACGTGGTCTCCCACTCTTTCATGCACTTCATTGAGCATCATTCAGCATATTATTTCTGGTACTCTTAAGAACTGACTCTTCCCAGCTGATCCGCTTGTGTATAAAACATCCCTACATAACTATCAGTGCAAAATCCAGATATTATTTGCAGTGCGTCATTCACATGGCAATGATTTCTGGATTTTGTGCACTCATGGTGAGAATTCTACAGTTAGTACTTGGCATTTGCGCTTAAAGCTTTAAACATATTTTCAAAGCTCAGTTTATCTGAGAACATAACTGCAAAATAATGGCTGCCTGTATATCTTCTGGAGAAGCTGATTGCCATATCATAATTCAAATCGTATGGACAAAGTTGGATAGCAAATATGTGTATTCAATGTTAATAAATGGATAAGAAATCATTTTCTTATACTGTAGATTTAATATAGAAGGATATATTATGTTGCCCCATGTAGTTTTTGAAGATTCAATTCTCTGTCCATTTTTCATATTCTCAAATCTGATTTTCAACAGATAAATCCCAGTTATGATGTAACAGACATGCAAACATTTGACCCACCTGTCATAGATATTAGCTCTTCATTTTCTGCAGTATCTCCGGTAAGTTTTCCAGGGGCATGTGCTAAATTGTATATATAACATGTATTCAGATAGATTAAAATTTATGTATGCAAGTTAGGATTCTGTTGGCCTGTACATTTCACAGATGTTGTGCATGACAGAGTATTCCTTTAATTGCAACCAAATTAGAAATGACTTCTGTGTGTAGAGTTGGGTATCACATTGTGCCAAACGTTTATCCCCTTATTTTATTTGGATGGTTTTCTTCCTCCGTTTTTGGCACAGATTTTGCTTCTCATTAATCTTCAAATGTTAAAAGCATCCCATTTGCAAACTCTGTAGAAGTCATTGTGGGGCAGGATAAGCGTGTACTACGTGTCAGATTTTTAAATACTGATGAGTCAACTTTTGAAAAAGTAATTGTGGTCTCTTTCACTACATGTTTATAATTTACATATAAAATATGAATACGATATGTGAAAATTGTCTATATTCAACCTTTGGGTTCATATGGAAACATCAAAATAATTTTTGAATGAGTGCATCTGTTCAAATATTTTATGTAAAGATATTAGTAAGTTCTGTTCTGCAAGAATAGACCTAACTAGCTCATGCTTCCAAAGCTTTATTTAGGATCCCATATTGTGTTGTTTTCTGAGTGCTAGAGCCTGTTGTGAGTCAGTTCAGGGTGCCTTCACTGGTTACTACTACAATTCAGGAGCTAGTTTCCCATGGTGTAGTCACATACTAGTGAGGTATCATATGAAAGCTTGACACTGTACTGGTGTGGCTAATTGTTCTAGTTGTCCTAGGAAGACCCATTGAATTAGCCCTTCCAGTGCTGGGTTTTAACATTATTGATGCAGTATTGGATGAAGCCACAAAGAAGGGGATCCCATACTGTCATGAAAAACATAGTGTCAAAAGTTAATAGTTTTTAATGAGTTTTTGGGCTATGTGGTCATGTTCTGGAAGAGATTATTCCTGATATTTCGCCAGCATCTGTGGCTGGCATCTTCAGAGAAGATGGCTGAAGATGCTAGCCACAGATGCTGCCGAAACATTGGGAATAAACTCTTCCAGTACACAGCCACATAACCCGAAAAATCCACAAAAAACTATGGATGCTGGCCATGAAAGCCTTCCATTTCACATGGTGTCAAAAATTTCAGACATAAGTCTCTAGTAATCAAGGTATTTGGGGCTAACATGTATCCACACTGTATATTTTTGGATAGTTTGGAATTACTTTAACCACTCATTATGGAACCATTAATATTCACTTATTCTTCAAAGACATCTTTGGCTTGTAATTGAGAAATACCCTGAAAAGAATTATAGAACAGGTCTTTAGCTCTTTGTGTAACAAAAGACATCAGAAGTCCTGCACCTTAAAGAAGATAAATATATTTTATGAGGGTTTCCCTTACGTTTCTAGGAAACCTTTCTTCTGTGACTCACTGCTCAATTAATTTATGGATATAGCAGATCTGAGTGCTTCTTAATTAGTCTTTTCTTACAATAGCTTATAATTATATAAGACAGAGGTACAGTGCTAGATACTAAATGGTACTTTATTTTCTAATATTTCTGCTTTTCATGTTTGATATATATATACAGTATATATATAGAGAGAGGTGTGTATGTGTGTGTGTGTGTGTTTTGTGAGAATTTCTTAGGAACATCTTGCATACCATCATTGCCCAATTTACTTGATTTAGAATGCAATTATGTGATGTACAAAACTAGAAAACAAGCAGTAAGAAAGTACTACATATTGAGCAGGTAGACAAATTTTGATTTCTTTTTCCTCTTAAAGTATGCAAAGGCTTATATGCCTACTATCCAGTCTGTATCTGTCCTTTCTTACACTGACTACTTTGTATAGTTAAACACAAAACAACTCCTACTTTTTCAGATGGTGGTAGCTGTAACTGATTTTATAACCTGTAAAAAGTACTCCAGAGAAGCCAGAGCTAAAACTATTGCTAGTCATTCTGGTCAAAAAAAGTATAACTAGGAATTACTCCATTTTTCTGGGTGAGGCTCCAGAATTTTTCTGTGTTGCTATAAGTAGTGAGGGTTTGCTTGACAATCTGTGTTAAAGTAACAACCTGTCATAGTGTCAGTTAACTGCTCGTGTAGTGTTCTAACTCCAGCACATTACGCAAACAGAGATCTTGAAGCTGCACTCAAAAAGAATTAATAATGCATACCAATGTGTTCATTAATAATCTCTGCTGAAGGCTTTGCATGGAAGAAAAAATCATCGGGACACAACAAAATCCAGAAACCACAAAACACTGATAGCTTTATTGAACCAATGAAAAAAACACAAAATACCTCATGCAAGCTTTGAAGCTCCTCTGAGTTCATCAGGCAAAGATGTTAAAAATCATACAGGAGAAGAAGAGTGATGGTGTTAAAATCAAAGGCCTACATTTTGTCTCAAATGTTACCTCTGCTGTCAGTTAAGATAATAGTATCAATATAGACAGAGGCCACCTCCTTTCTTGGCCATGTGGGGACAGAGACAAAGGGCAATAAAAAAAAACTAGGGGAAAAGTTATTAGCAACAGAAGAGTATCTGAGATGCTATCTCTGTCCTGTGCAGGTTAGGATGCCCCCTTTTTAGGCAGAGAACATTTCATTTCTTAAGAAGTCTCTGTGCTGTTACATCTGGAAAAGCTTTAGGTGCTGTATAGGCAAAACCTGCCAAAACTTGTATAGGTAGAACTACACTATCTTAATTGCTTCATAGGCAAAGAGTTTTAATATCTTTGCCTGATAAAGCCAATAAAGCTTCAGAAGTTTTCATGATGTATTTTGTGCTTTTTAGTTGGCTTTTACTGTTTTGTGAGTTTTGTATTTTGTTGTATTTTGCGGCATGGCCAACCTGGCTACATACAATGAATATGTTGCATTGAGACACAGACACTTCAGCGTTTTCTCCATTGTAATGTCATGAAATATTTTTCTTGTGAACTGTGACCTCATGTCTTCATCACCAGTTGTCCCCCCTCCATCATCTTTCTGTTGTGCCCCCATACTTCTGGGAATCTAACTTGCTGCCAATGTCTCACAGCTGATTCTGAGACATTTACAAAATGCCTCACAGCCATCAGCCCACACATCCACTAACAACTGGTTCCTTCCTCTTCATGTGGAAAAGCCACACTGAGAGCTGCACCCTGAGGAATGCAGAGACAGGAGCAAGGCTTTCACACAGGAAATTACTGCTCTCACAGGCTTAGAGAGTGCTTCTGTCACTTGGACTGTCTGCCCATAATGAGCTTCCTGCTGACCTACAAGATGATTTACTACTGATCTAAATGCCTTTGCCAGTCTGTAAGCATAACGGCAGCTAATGAAGCTGGAGATCAGCAGTTCTGTAAATATGTAACTGCCCTGTTCTAAACTTGAATGTGGTAAGGACATGCTTACTGGTTTGAGCTTTTTTCATTCCCTCAAATAACAACTGTTGTGCTTCACAGTGGAAAATAGTATTACAAATCACAGAGCCATTTATAAACAATTTTACTTTTACACAAATGCAAGTATAGCATTTTAGTGTAAACATTTTTAAAAAGCACTTAAGGGCTATAGCATTGTCAACTGACATCAGGAAAGAGAAGGCTGAAGTCTTCCATCCACTATTTTGGCTTGTTACTCATTGCAGTTAAAGGAGCTCACAAACAAGCATTGGATTGTGACCTGAAATTGGAGGATTGTCCTTGGTCCAATTTTATAGTTAGCTATACAGTCGGGCCTCTGTTCCGGACCCCCCTCCCCATGAAAATGGAAACTCGCATATATTCAAGCCTCATAGGTTTGAATGGGGCATGACGTGCGAGCGCCCCGCAGGGGCACACTCCATTGAAGATAACAGAGGTCGCCCCTCCATGAATAATAAAAAATGTGGATTTCAAGTCCGTGAGAAAGAAGGGACGACTGTATTTGGAAAATGTAAGAACTATGTGATAGTAGTGTAATATACAGTAGATCCTCGCCTTACGCGGGGATCCGTTCCAGATCCCGCCGCGTAAGGCGAATTCCGCCTATGCTCAAGCCCCATTGTAAACAATGGGGCTCGTGCACAGCGGCGTGGCGGCGCGCGGGGTGCAATGGGCGCACGCGCCCATTTAATTGAATGGGACGCTCTGCCCCGTGCGCGCCCCGCGGCTTGAGCGCATATGCTCAAGCCACGTAAGGCACGCCCGCAGGATAGCTATGTGTCTGTCCTTCCTTCTTTTTTAACAATCTAGATATATATGCAGTTTTGTGCAAGGGAAATTCATAGCCTCCAAAGAATGAAGTAAATTAGTAGGGGAGCACCATTTCTTTTAGACTATACAGTGAACCTACATGCAGAGAACAGCGCCCTCCCGTTAAAACCCTCTGGTTTTCTTGTACATGAGACGAGTAGGCTTTTCTAAGATGAGGCACTACATTTTTAAAGCACATGTAGGACAGCATTCTTTGACCTGGTTGCCCTCTAAGACTACAGGTTAGTTTTAGACACAACGTCTGTAGCTCTGCCCATTGACCATGATGTCTCAGTTGAAGAATTGTAATCCAAAACATAGGGAATACGTTAGATTAGGAAAAGTTGGGCTCTTCTTCTTGCCTTACTGGTTTGCCTATCTCAGACTGTTTTTATTCTGATTGCACTGTAGGAATAATAAGGCCAGTATAATACAAAGAGTTATTAATAGTTTTGCAGGATATGAACACTCAAAATGTTAAAGAAGGTTATTACTAATCTTACGAGTGGGCCCTACCACAAGATGGTGTCATCTATCCTCAACACTAAACAGAAATGTTCCTGTTCAGAGTTCCAGCCAGGCAATTGCTCAGGAGATGGGATGATTTTCACCCCTATAGCCCCCATTGGACCACATCAATGCACATGATATGGCCAGAAATGACATGATTTCATTTTGGGTTTGTTCTTAGAATCATAGAATAGAAACATAGAGTCATAGAGTTGGAAGAGACTACAAGGGTCGTCCAGTCCAACCCCCTGCCATGCAGGAACTCTCAATCAAACCATCCCAGACAGATGGCCATCCAGCCTCTGTTTAAAGACCTCCAAGGAAGGAGACTCCACTAGACTCCGAAGAAGAGTGTTCCACTGTCGGACAGCCCTTACTGTCAGGAAGTTCCTCCTAATACTTAGGTGGAATCTCCTTTCCTGGAGATTGCATCCATTGTTCTGGGTCTTCTTCTCTGGAGCAGCAGAAAACAAGCCTGCTCCCTCCTCAATATGACATCCCTTCAAATATTTAAACAAAACTATCATATCACCTCTTAACCTTCTCTTCTCCAGGCTAAACATCTCCAGCTCCCTGAATCTTTCCTACTAGGCCATGGTTTCCAGACCCATCACCATTTTAGTCACCCTCCTTTGGACACACTCTAGTTTCTCCACATCCTTTTTGAATTGTGTTGCCCATAATTGTACACAGTATTCCAGGTGGGGCCTGACCAGAGCAGAATATAGTGGCACTGTTACTTCCCTTGATCTAGACACTATACTTCTATTGATGCAGCCTAAAATCGCATTGGCCTTGTTAGCTGCCGTCTTGCACTGTTGACTCATGTTCAATTTGTGGTCTATTTGGTCTCCCAGATCCCTTTCACACATAGTTTTGTTCAGCCAGGTGTCTCCCATCCTATATCTGTGCATTTCATTTTTCTGCCCTTAGTGCAGTAGCTTACATTTCTCCCTGTTAAAGTTCATTTTGTTAGCTTTGGCCCAGCTTTCTAGTCTATTCAGGTCATTTTAGATTTTGATCCTGTCCTCTGGGGTGTTAGCTATTCCTCCTAATTTGGTGTCATCTGCAAATTTGACAAGTATGCCCCCACTTCTGTCATCCAAGTCATTGATAAAGATGTTGAATAGCACTGGGCCCAGGAGAGAACCCTGTGGGACCCCACTGGTCACCTCTCTCCAGAATTAACAGGAGCCATTATTGAGCACCCTTTGAGGGTTTTTTTTTTAAGTCTTGCCAACTTGGGTTTTTGTTTTGTTTTTGAAGTTTTGCAGCAGTTTTAACCCATTTGGGGCAGTTTGGGGTGAAAAATCACCCAAATTATTTTAAAAATTAAGGTCTGGGGAAATTGGAAGGATTTTGGGACTGCATGTTGGCTCTCCAGGTCACACTTTGGACACCTGCCTTTAGCTATTATAACAAGGCTTCTTAAACCTAGGATCCATAATCTATGGAAGTCTATTGAGGGGTTCTGGGATCTGTAATATGGGTACAAAAATATTGTTTTAATTTTTCTTCAAGTTCCTTGATGTCATTTTGAATATTTTCCTCTCATGCTGAATTTTAAGGTAAAAATGTAGTCTTTTTAGGTGTTCGTTGTATATATTCATTCCAAACTACTCTATGGCCTGTTACAGACTGCCAAAATAAAGCTGCTTTGGGTCTCTTTGGAAGTATGCTATTTAAATGATGCTTGCATCCTAAGAATCCGGAAGCTGCACCAAAAGCTTCACTCCGGTGCTTAGGAATGGAGTGTGGCTTTGGTGTGGCCTCCGGACTCTTAGGACCCATGCATCATTTAAATAGCATACCTCCAAAGAGACCCGAAGCAGCTTTATTTTGGCAGTCTGTAACAGGCCTATGTGAATAATATGTAAGGTGCTGCATATATATGTTACAGGATATTTTTTTTGCTGGAGTGGGAGACGCATAGCTACAGATTCACTTCATACTATTATAAAGCTGGTAGTGGTACAAGTTCATACCAATGCAGCTGACAAAGTTTTCCAGGAGACTTTCTCACATATCAGGCATCAAACCCCTATGAGAATACATTTGACTTTATTCAAAGCATTAGGTGAATACAAGTCTGATTAGCTGGGAGGAAAGATTTGTTGCTTCTTGAACCCTTTGTCCTGTTCTATCAGTAGCAGTTAACATTATCCTTAAGAGGCTTTCAAGTGCATTTAAAGTTTGGATAGGTTTCTAATTAATATGTTATGGGACTATTTCTTTGATCTTACTGTTCGCAGGTGGTTTAGCACATGGCTCTGATTTCTGTGTTCCAACAAATAGTAGCCAATTCATAAGGTGCATCCTTTGATAAAATGGCTGGTTCAGGATGGGTAACTCTGCAGAACCCTGCTATGTGAGCCCATAGTCCATTTTGGCATGTAGAAACAGTTGGGAGGTCCTTTGGATGGTGCTTATTGCATTTTAAAAGCATGACTGTTGGAATATGGCTTATAGAGAGATCTTGTAGCATCTTTGAGACTAACTGAAAGAAAGAAGTTGGCAACATGAGCTTTTGTAGAAGTAGACTGAAGTCTGCGAAAGCTCATGCTATCAAATTCTTTCTTTCAGTTAATCATAAAGGTGTTACAAGATGTCTCTACATACTGATTCTATAGAGTAACACTAATTCTATATCTTAGAATATAGCTTGATACGAAGAGAGTTTATACTAGGTGCCCACTTTTTTGGGATTATTATTTTATTCAAAAACATGTATAAAAATCTTTCATTTGGTTTGCAATTTGTGTAGAATTTACATTTAAGTGATTTTTTAAAAATCTGAGCAAGGAAGAAGTTCAAGCAGTCACAGGTGATTCCCAGAGCTTGGAGTGACTTCAAAACTTCTTAGTTCACCACTGCTGCAAACTGAAAATCCAGACAACAAATTCATATGTGTGAATGATGTTCTGGACATGAAGGAGTGGGGATTAGGAAAAGTAGCTGTATTCCCCCCCCATGCTTCAAAGGCAAGGAAGACAAGAAGCTAGTGGGTTGGAGAGGGAGGTGGGATGAGGCTGTAAAGTTAGATTGGGAAAAATTGGCTTTTGCTGGAGCTGCAGTCCAGTTAGAAGCTAGAAAACACTGCATCATCATTAAGAGGCTTTGCTGTGAGCTCTTCCTCGGGCTATGTACACATATGGTCTGAAAAAACTAGCTGCAAATTAAATCTGGCTCATTTTTATTTTGATTGTAAATAGTGTGAATGTTTTGGAGTTTTGAAGTTATTTGTCCTTCTCGTTTTAAGAGCTTCCTGCTGCAGCTGTTTACAGGGACACGGAAGACCAGCCTTTATTACATTTCGTTACCTCTCTCTGTAGAATTCTTATTGTTATTTTTGGCACCTTGGGTCTGCCCAAGAATATTGGTAGTTTTTGAAGGTACTTGTATATGCTTCTTCCTGAAAGGTTTCTATTTTGAGTTGACTTCCTAGCTGGGAATTTCTCACCTTGGGGAGCCCAGAGCTTTTGATGACTTTAGTCTCTGGTGGAGTACCAGATTTATTTTGCTGATAGGTGAAAAATGAACCATATTCAATTTGAATGCTTAAGTGTAAAATAAGTATACTTGAGCTTCAACCAATATATCCATGTCGCCTTAAGGAACACACAATTCTTTACTGTTTCTATATGAGCTTTCACAGAATTGTTCTAATGCCTCACACAGAGCCTATCCTAACATAGAAGACATGCAGAGAATGGCCAGCTCTAGCCTCCATCTAAGCACCAGCAGTCCCCTGTGTGCCTCTTAAGGGGCTAGATGTTGTTGTTTGAGGTTGAAAAACAATGCCCAAAGCCTCCCTGAAACCTATTTGGAGTAGTAAATACCACACTTGTGGGGCTTCCCAAACAAATGCCCATATTTTGCCCTCAACCCAGTTTATCTGTTTTAAAGACCACAGGACCACTTTGTGCATGGCTCAGCGGCTTATGCAGTGTAATGCCACTGTTGTGCTAAATTTAACACAGCTGTCATGCTTAGCAAATAAATAAAGCTGGCATAGCTAAGCACAGCTGCAAAAGCAGTAACTGAGGAAGTGCGTTTATTCTCTCCCCCCCCCCTCAAATCCTGCACATGTTATAATAAAACCAAGTCACTGGGAGATTTCACACACATACACACACACACCTGCCTTGTTCTGAAATGACCTAGTGCCCTCTAAAAGCTTGGACAGCTTTAGGTAAAATTAGTCAAAATAATAAAATGAGTGATGAAAATGTCAATTTCATGATTGAGGGAAAGAGTAATCCTTTTAGGCGTGTTGCTTGTAGGTTGTGAAGGGGAGGTTCTGTATGGCCACAGATTCACAATCTATTCCTAGGGCTTAATTTGTCAATGCAGACTTCCATAGTCGCACAGTGTTTCCCTGAGAAACTACCAGGGACTGTTTATTTTGCTCCTCTCATTTAAGAATTAGAGTGGATACATATGTACCAGCTTTAAATACTCCATAGATTATTCAGTTGTGTTGAAATCAATGCATGCTACAGACCCTGGTCCTCTCCCACCCCTTCGAAAGCAGTGCAAACATTTCCCAGGCATTGCAGGTGTAATGTTCTGCAAATTGTGGTTTTCTGTACAACACAATTCATATGGTATAGTGCTAGCAAAGGAAATCTTAAGCCTGTTCAGGTTTAGGTGGTTAAAATGGAACATAGTATGATTTGTTGTTGTTTTACATGCCTTCAGGTCAATTACCAACTTCTGCTGACTATCCTAGAATTTTCTTGGCAATAATTCTTTAGAGGAGGTTTGCCATTGCTTTCCTTTTAGGTTGAGAGAATATGATTTGCCCTAGCCCACCCAGATTGTTTCCATGCCTGATCAGACCTCCATCTCCAGCACTCAAACAAACAAACAAAACAAACAGCTTCATTTATATACCGCTTCATACCAAGCTAGCAGTGTCTAAGCGGTTTAAAACTATAAGCTAATTGCCCCCAACAATCTGGGTATTCATTTTAGCGACTGCAGAAGGATTCAAGCCTGAGTCAAGCATTGAGCCCTTTTGCTGGTATTGAACTTGCAACCTTATGGTTTTGAGTGAGTGTCTGCAGTATAGGCATTTAACCACTGTGCCACCAGGGCTCCTCCAAACGACTAAGCCATGATGACTCTCTTAACATAGCAAGATACCTAAAGTGAAAATAATATTTTATTCTTCTGTTTTGTTTACAGACTGCAATGGTCAGGAGCATTTTGTGATTCTGGCATTGCTGATTCTCTCGATTCAACTCATTTTATGATTGTAATTGTCAATTGTGTGAATAGTAGTTCTTCACTGAAAACTTGGACTTGTCGTTTAGAAACAGAACTATTCGGTATTATGGCCCATTCTAGGATAACATTGTTAAAAATTTAATGTCAGTACTAGTCTCTACAAGCTTATTAGGGTGCACTGCACTAAGTGTTGCTGCCATACAAGTTACAGTAATAGCATGTGTATCATAACTGTTCTTTTTTACAACCTATGTTCTTCTTAACTGGTACATTCAAGTTAGAGAGACAGCATGTAGTGGTTTGAGCATTAGGCTATGGCTCTGGAAACCAGGGATTTAATCCTCACTTGGCCATGGAAACCCACTGGGTCTTAACCTCAGGTGGGGGGGGGGGCAAAGGCAACACACACACCTCAAACAAATTATGTCAAGAAAACCATGTGGTACATTCCCCTGAGGGTTGTCATAAATCGGAAATTATTTGCAGGCACACAACAACAGCAGACATTCAGGTTTTACATGCCCCTTGAAGGAAAGGACATGCCTTCTCATTTTTAGTGGTATGTCAGTATGATAAATGATTATGAGAGCCCTTAACTCTTTAGAAAGAGTAACATCAAACGGCTGTTGATTGGCATTGTATTCCTTTTACTTGCATGAATTCAAAGTGCATTAAACTAGCAAACCTAAATACAATTTTTGTTACCCTGTTCTACAAACAACAATATCTTAGTGTAGTCCTGTACAAGTCTACCGAGAAGTAAGCATCACTGAGTTCAGTTGGACTTAATCCAAAGTAAACATATGTAGGATGGCAACTCTTCTTCTTAACAAATATGCTTAATGAAAGTAGCATTGTGTTTCTTTTCTACAACTTTGTGTACTACAAAGTGGCACAAGAAAGTTCTACATCTGTAGTCAAAGTGGGAGCCTGCTGCCCTATTTTTGAAGTGCTTGCCTCACCAACGTCATGATTCATTTAGAAGGCCTATCTTCAAATCCTTATTTGTCATGAGATCATTCTGGCATTTCACAGGAAGCTGTCAAATATGTTTTATGTGTGAGAAGGCCGGCCAAAGATTAAAGGGAGATGGTTTTTGAGTTGTATCATATAGCATGAACTTTCTCCAGAACTAGTGTATTTTCAGGCAAAATTAAAATGATTGGGTCTAGAAAAGGGAGTGCTTTATTCTTAAATGTAACAGCATTTTATTTTAAGTATATAGCTGGTCTACATGGAAGAGTGTCCAAATAAGGCCCTACAACAACATAGCAAACCTTTCAACACATTCAGAAAGAGTGACACCTATTCACTTTAACTAGGCCTTCCTGTTTTAACTACAGTAATTAGTTGCAAACTACATATGACATCCCTATTCCTATGAAACAGATTCTGGGATATGTCATCATTCTTATCCATACATTTATGGCGTGTATGATTTTTGTGCTTAACTTTATATGTGTTTAAGTAAATGCAGCTCAGTATATCTGAAGAACTTAGCCTATGTTAATGGCAAGCAAATATTTTTGTTTCCTGGAAATTCCATAGTATACAACATGGTACTTTGAACTCCAGATATTTTTGTCTTCTTTTTTGTTTATTTGGGGGCCTTCTTTCTAGTGCAGCATCACCAGGGAGAATGCATTTTATGTTTTTCATATTGTTCAGTAACTCGTTCTATAACCTGCATGCCATTTCCACCTTGTTACAGAACATCCCAAAACTGTTCATTTCGAATCAGAAGGTGTAAGCCTATCCCATCTTAAGCCTCAGCTTGCTTATTATATTGATTTGGAACCACTTTAAATGCCCCATTTGTGTGCTGCCTACCAAAATGGCTTCCATGTGACAATGATCTTACAAGGCAAATGTAAGCAACTTGTGACTCTCCAGAGTTTGGATTACAGTTCCTCCCACCCCACCCCCAATGCCTGGCCATTAACCATGCTAGTTGGGTCTGATAGCAACTTAAATGCAACAACATCTGGAGAGCATTCAGATTGCCTGCCCCTCAGGTAGGGGCTATAACATGTCAAATCATAGCAAAATCCAAAGAGCAACTTAAGATGAATCTAAATTTGTTGTCTTAGAAATCTGATACACTCAAACTAGCTGTATAGATCCAAGCTCATATGTACTTGCTCAGTCATGTAGTCTTTGGATCAGTTACCACTAGGAACACTAATCTTATTTAGGCCATAAAATCTTAATACATGTAAGAGGAAGAAAGTATAGGATTTGGATCAGTCATCTAAATTTTTGTAAAACTGGGTGTAGAAGTGCCAATGCAATAATTGTTGATTTTATGCTTTTTTTCTTAACAAGGGAGAACGTGATATTCCTAGCTATCAAATCTGACATGTTTAAAGCTTATCATGTATATTCTCTGCTTTCTCTTTAAATGAAGACAAAGGTTCAGCAGCAGCCTTGTGCTCTATCCTCTCCAACAGTATCAAAAAGGAATTTGGAGGGTGAAAAACAAATATTGCACACTATGGAGGAGCCAGGCACTATGGAGGAAGCCATAGGCATTTCGCCAGTTCTGACTAACGCCTTGGAACACATTGTTGAACAACTTGATGTTTTAACACTTGTAAGTTCCCAACACCATCACATCTTCTGGATTACCATGTTTCCCTTTATTAAACAGCTTTCATTTTTCTGGATGAAATTCTAACAAACAAACCAGAGGGTGGGGTGGGGGTGGGTTTAAAAGAAAGGCCTCCCTGTGTGGGAAGAGTGTGTCCAAACACTGGGCTTCTATCCCAGACTGGAAATCCCCACTTTAGGCTTTATTTACTTATTTACATACTGTTAAAGGATTTATACCCTACCCTTCAAAAAATGTTCACAGGGCAATTTACATGGTATCTGTTCATAGGTTCACACACTAGCCAGATGCAGACTTCTGTCTCTGCTCAACTCTTCAGCTGTAATAAACAGATAATAAAGATGTAACAATTACCAAGATAATGTTCATAAAGTAGGGTTTTAACCAGTCAAAATCAACATGCCAAACATCTTTAAAGATATATTTTTGAGATTCTGAAGAAAGCTGCTATAAGAATATTTAATGAAATCTGATACAGTTTATTTTTAGGGGAAAAATTATTTTCATTACTAAGGTAGTACTGTACTAGAGCATTGCTCCGTTTCTGATTGTGTCTGTGGAACCCCAGAACATGCCTTATTCAGTGTAGTTATATTCAGAAAGATCTACTTGCAACTTCTTAGTAATTTTTTTCTTCTGAAATCATGTTTAAGATACTCCACATTATAGCTGAGAATATATTTCAGAAGTGATACCATTGAAGTGCTGAGCTCCAAAACAATTTCAGAAATATATGATATTCATCCATATCATATAGTTCTTTCAGCTCACTATATACACATGCTGGGGTCTTAAGAGCTCCCTGTGCATCAGCAGAAAGCACGTCCAAGTGTGCCTAGGCAGGAGAGACTCCCTCCTCAGCTGCAGCCTCCATGCCACAACACATGTTTCTCCTACACCTGTTCAGGGACTGCAGCTGTTCAGGAGGAAGTTGGGGGAGCTGAAAAATCCTGGCATGTGTGCAGTACATCTCACATGGTTCTTTGGATCCCAGCTTATGAAAGGGGATTTCTCAACACTTTCATTTCCACAGCTATCTGTCCTAAGTAAGGTAGTTACTTAGAGGATTTATTTTTATTTTTCATAACAACTAATATATAAATACACGTTCCAGTGGTGCCATATGGGAATTCTCTGCCAGAGCAATTATTTAGGACTAGACTTGAATGCTCTTCTTTAGCACTGTATTTTGATGCTGAAACTATTATATGTAATACTTACACATCAAAAGCACAGGCATAAATATCCAGATTGATGGCATATAAAGAGAGATTCTTTCCAAAAGTAATGTCTTCATAACACTTCTGTTGGTTAGTGAGACTTTTCTAAGGGTTGGAATATTAGAACCAAAACCTTTTGCTTTCTGCAGTTATCTGCAATTAAATAATTGCATATTTCAGTGTCACTAATAAACACTTGTTTTCCTTTTGTAACAGACTGTCTCAATCTTGGAGCAGCGCTTAACTTTAACTGAAGATAAACTGAAAGAATGCTTAGAGAACCAAGAGAAGCTGTTATTTTCTGTCCATCACTGAGAATAACCAATATGAATCTTGATAGACACTTTTTAATATGTTTTCAGGGAAGTAATGGATGGCAGTCATAAAATAAAGCAAAGAAAAAGTGTCTGTAAGAAATTTACTGAAAATCATTGATAAAATTTGAACATATATATTTTTATTTTATTAAATATATTTTGCTTTTTTTTAACATACTGTCTACCTATCTGTGTTCTAATATTGAACATGTGAGGCACAGTCCCAGCCTCTCCAATGAATTGGTATAATTCTGGACCTGTAGAGTTACCCCATTCCTGCCTCATGTGCAGTGATGTTTATATTAGAATAAAAAGAAAGAAAGAATATTTACAAATATTTGAACAAACATAAAAGGTGTTTCTCAAGTGTTGGAAAACTTCAACAAGGCGAAACCTATGAGACAGGGATCTTTCATGTACAGGACTTAGAGCCCTATAACATGACAGCAGTGGCTTTCTCCTTGCCTCTCCACATGCCGTTGTAGCACTTCCAGTCCAGAGGGAGATAGGTCATAAAAAGATGCCTTTTGCCAAATGAATCTTTCCACCATTACAAAAGATATGTTTTTAAGACCATTTCTTTTGGGAAGAGAACAGAAATGCTTTGATGGCATGCAGAAAGGCATGGAGAATGGCGCTTCTGACTTCCCTGTGTGTCAACTTTCTTTTGTCATGAAATAAAGCTCTTAGGCCTGGTACAGATGGGTGCGCCCATGACGTGCTAGGGTTGCTTGAGGGTGGGGTGTGCACACGCCCTGTAACTCTAGCATGTGATAGGAGCGCATAACGACGTCGCAGCTGCGCCACTTCCAAATGGGGCGGCGCAGCTGTGACGTCATCGCGCCGTCTGGCACTTTGCTACGTCACAGCAGTGCCATAAAAAGGAGCAATTTGTTTGCTGCAGCGCTCCTGTGGAGCAAAGAAAGGCGCTGGGGAGGCACCTCTCTTTGGTGCTCTGTACCACACCATTGTCTGCAAGAAAACCCTTAGAGAAAGGTGGAAAATAAGAATATGGTATAAATCCACACATGGCTATCAAATGAAACACTAACCATGATTCTTATGTGTTCCTACTTTTAAGTGAAGTGATGTAGAGCCCTGGTGGTGCGGTGGTTAAATGCCTGTACTGCATCCACTCAAAACCATAAAGTTGCGAGTTCAATACCAGCAAAGGGGCTCAAGCTTGACTCAGGCTTGCATCCTTCCGAGGTTGCTAAAATGAGTACACAGATTGTTGGGGGCAATTAGCTTACAGTTGTAAACCGCTTAGATACTGTTCAGTATGCAGCAGTATATAAATGAAATTCTTTGTTTTGTAGATAGTTCCAATCAGCCTGAACAATTGCTGTGCTGAGGTATGGGAAAGGAAGGGGATATGAAGAAGGACAGCAAAGGCCCAATGAAAATATATTAGATTGGATCTCTGGGGCTGCACAAACCAGCCTGAAAGCGTTGGATTGGGGCCACAGTAACCGAATGGTAAACCTGTGGCCCTAATCCGGCATTTTTCCAGGCTAAAGAGAAGCGGCAAAATGCTGCTCCTCTTTGGCTCGAAAAAGGGGTGTCCTTGCAGCTTCATGCCCCCGGACACCCCGACAGCCATGAGGAGAAAAGGAGTGGCCCTTTCTCCTCTGGATCATTCCTGCAGTTGCTGCGGGAACAATACGCTCTATGCAGCCCTTATGACGTGCAGAAGCTGTGTAGCGTCAGCATCATCATGGCAGCACCCATGTGGACAGGACACTGCCATGATGCTGCCGCCCATACTGACTAGGGTTCCATAACATGCGGTTATTGTGTGCTCTGGAACCTGGTATCAGCGCCAGCAACCCACTCTGGGCCCTTCTGTCTCGGACCTATTTTATTTCTGTCATGAGGTTTTGAGGGTGATATATACCACTGCAATTTTGGCCCTATAGCAGTTTGCCACCATATTTGGGCAGCAAACCACACCACTGATTTGAGGTCAGCAAATGTTGGCAGCAGGGTTTTTTGTTTGTTTGTTTGTTTTTTGCTTATTTTTTTAGCTTCCTTGCTGATTTAAAGGTGAAAAAATGAGTTGACAGCAATATGGCTTGCAGTCCATACCTGCCCTGTCCCTGGCCTAGAGACACCTAGCCTTTTCTAGAAAGGCTTCAAAAAGTGTATGGAAACAATATCTAAAATTCAGATAATCAAGAATAGCTTGTTAATCAACAACTGCAGAGAGAGAAGACGACCAAACAACCACCTGGGAGGTAATGAGAGGAAGCCTGTTCTATCTGCTACCTCTTCTTCCTCTGTGACTCTTTCACCAGCTCAAGAGTGAGTGCCTCTGCAGAACGGAAGCCCAGCTATCAGTCTGCTGCAGGTTCTCCAACTGTACCCAGCTAGCTTTCTGGCATGGTGGGATACTGTGGCGAGCAGTACTTCCAAATGGGCAAAGACCTCTCCTATTACTGTTGGCAGGAAAGAACTTTATCTGCTCACATTGTAATAAACTAATATTCTGTGTGGAGGAGAGATGCACCACCAACCAAGGGAGGGAGCTAATGGTAGTCAGGGAGCAGCCATTGAAGTTATACAGGGTATAGGGAGATATGGAAATGGGAGACAGTTATACCGTCCTGTGGCTGGAGAATATAATAGGGTATTAGTTACCCCCAAACTGTCTCCCATCCTAAATAATCTGGATAGTCATGGCAGCAATCTCCCTGGGTTAAAAATGATGCTGCTGAATGCCAGGTCAGTGAATGGCAAAATGGCTGCCATCCAGGACATGATCCTGGATAAAAAAGCTGATCTGGTATGTATTATGGAGACTTGGTTAAATGTGGCTGGGGGAATTCATCTCTCTCAGCTTTGCCCACCAGGTTTCTCTGTGCAGCAGCAGGGGAGACCTGGGGGATGGGGAGGTGGAGTTGCAGTGGTCTATCCGATAATAGCCTCCTGACGAGGCAGCCTTTCCCTCTGTTTACAGGGTTTGAGTGTGTTTATTAAAGATGGGAAGCCGGGACAGATTAGGCATTCTGTTGGTGTACTGTCCACCCCGCTACACAAAAGTCTCCCTTCCTGAGCTAGCTGGAGTGGCCTCGGGGGTGGTGTTGGAGTCTCTGCAGCTTATATTGCTGAGGACTCCAACATCCATGCTGAGGCTACCTTGTTGGGAGTGGCTAAGGAGTTCATAGAATCATAGAGTTGGAAGAGACCACAAGGGCCATCCAGTCCAACCCTCTGCCATGCAGGAACTCTCAAAGCATAACCAACATGGTCATCCAGCCTCTGATTAAAGACCTCCAAGGAAGGAGACTCCACCACTCTCGGAGGGAGTATGTTTCAAGTTGACACGATGGCCACTATGACAACCATGGTATTGTTCCAACTGGTATCTGGCCCCACCCATGCTGCTGGGCATACTCTAGACCTTGTGTTCTGTACAGAGGCGGAGAAGGATGATCTGGGAATGGAAGAGCTTTCTACTCTTCCGTTGTTATGGACAGATCACTTTCTGGTTAGGTTTAGACTTGCTGGAACTCAGAACCTCTACAGGGGTGAGGGACCCATTAAAATGGTCTACCCCAGGAAGCTTATGCATCTGGGTGGATGGGATGCTTAGAAACAATCTTGTCAACTGCCCTGGACATTTCTTCAGTCCAGAGGTCAACCAGGGCTTCGACAGGACCACCTGCCAAGGCAGTAGGAAACTCCCCGAGAGTCATCAGAAATCCATCTGGATCTACGGTTTTTTCTCAATGAGTCCAAATTTTTCATGATGTGTTTGAAATACGACAGCCTCAGTTTTGTCATCTTGGCTTCCAGTGAGATCTCTGGTTTGATCTGCTCTAGGACCCATTTGTTTGTCCTTTTGCCTGTCCATGGGATCCTCAACACTCTTCTCCAGCACCAAATCTCAAACAAATGGATTTTATTCCTATCTTCTTTCTTAACTGTCCAGCTGTCACATCCATACATGGTAGGGAATATGATGGTTTGGATGATTCTAAATTTTGTACTCAGTTATAGATCTTTGCATTTTAGAATTTTTT
Source organism: Sceloporus undulatus (assembly GCF_019175285.1). Taxonomy (NCBI): domain Eukaryota; kingdom Metazoa; phylum Chordata; class Lepidosauria; order Squamata; family Phrynosomatidae; genus Sceloporus; species Sceloporus undulatus. The sequence continues at coordinate 46,955,584 of NC_056526.1, forward strand.
CTAGTTCTTTCATAACTGCCTCCCCATTCTTAATCTTCTGATTTCCTGGCTGTCTTCCCTGTTCCTATCAATGTTTGATCCCAGGTATAAGAATTCTTTTACTATTTCTATTTCCTCATTGTCTAGGGTAAATTTGGGTAGATTTTTGCATTAGCCATCTGGTGATGTCCATGTGTATAGCCTTCTTTCTGTTTGTATGAAAAATATGTTGACAATGAATAGACTTCACAAAAATCTATCAGCAGCTCACCTGCTTCATTTCTTTTGCCTAATCTGAACCTGCCTACTGTTTTTTATTCTTCTTTGCTTTCTAATTTTGCATTCAAATCACCTGTGATCAGTTTGACATCCTGTGTTGGTGTGCTGTCAGTTTTTTCCTGTACTCCTTCATAGAATCATTCAATTTCTTCTTGTTCTGCATCTGTGGTTGGTGCATAAACTTGAATTATGGTGATATTCATTGGTTTATCATGGAGCCTTATTGAGATGATTTGGTCTGATTTTGCATTGTATCCTCTGACTGCTTTTGTCACATCTTTTGTTAGCACAGAAGCCATCCTGTTTCTTCTTTTCATTTCCTGAGTAGAACACTGTGCAGTTTGACTCAAAAGTGGCCCATTCCTGTTCATTTTAACTCACACCCAGTATTGCTATGTTCCTGCATTCCATTTCTATTTGTACTATGGAGTGAAACATCACCCCAGGGGGTAGCTTCAAGCCACCCCTGCTGAAGCTGGATTGAGGACGCATCAAGCACACGTTGTAGCCCCAATCTGCCTCAAAGCTAGCTGAAAAGGAGCGGCAAAAATCCATTCCTTTTTGGGCCAGCAAAAAGCCAAGTTTTCTTGCCCTGTAGTGGCTTGAAGCTGTCTGCAAGCCACTCCAGTGGCATGTGGCATATAAACACTGCATCACCAGAGTGCCCCAAAGCTGCCCACATCTGAACAGCTGGGTGGCTTCAAGATGTCTTGGGGGTGTGCAGTGTTTAAACTCCACATCCCCACTCTGCCCAGAAGGTGGCTTTACTGGGCCATCTGTTTTGTCCCTAAGTCTAGCTTCCCATGGCTAATGCTTCTCATATTCCATGTCCTTATTTTATGTGTGATGCTGCTTCGGATAGCATTTGCCTTTCTAAGCAAGTCTTCTATTTGTCTTGCCATCTTTCTTATGCCCTTGGCTATTCTTGCAAATGTGATATCCCTTTATTTCTTCTTCCCTTTCTGTTAGTGCTCTGATTCTGCCTGTGTCTCACTTGTGATGAATCATCATAGGATGTCTCATCATAGCATTAGGCATACATGTCTTTTATTGCCATTTGTCCCTGTCCCTACATGGTCAATAAGGGGACTGGGTTGTGCCTGCATTTATACCCTCTAGACCAGTGATGTCCAAACTCTGGCCCTCCAAGGGTTTTGGACTTCAGTTCCCAACATCCCAGATCATTGGTCAAGGTGGCTGAGGCTTCTGGGAGCTGAAGTCCCAAAACACCTGGAGGGCCAGAGTTTGGACATTGCTGCTCTAGACTATCTTAACTGACAAAAGAGATAACATCTGAGACTGTAGGTCTGTGAGTCTAACATTGTCACTCTTGTTCTCGTGTATGATTTTTAAAATCTTTGCCTGATGAAAAAGCCAGTGAAACTTTGAAACTCTGCATGATATAGTTTCTGCATTTTGACTGGGCAATAATGGTATCACTCTTTTGTGGATTTTGGATTTTATTGTATTTTACAAGGCTGCTTTGCCCAGAAGAGGTAATTACTAACGTTTTATTGCTTGTTTGTGTGTAATGTGTAATGAAGCTTCCTTTCAGCACAACATGGCAATTATCTTTATCCAGTTTCCAGGCATAACCTTGGATAAATCTCAGTAAGCACTGAGATTTTTTAGAATTTACCCACAAGAGAAAACAAATAAAACTTGACAAACTACCATGAAACTCAGAGAATGAGAATGATCACCTGGAGAGGAGAAAGAACTGAGTCATCTTTTCATGCTTCTCTGCCTAAACTTGCAGAAAGGTAGCTCTGGCTAAGGTTGTTTCCCAAATCCCAAAAGAAATCCCTGTTCTTTCAGAGAGATAAAACAGGGAAAAAAAGCTCAGGAACTGTCTGACGCTGCCCTTGATGCTACAAAAATTCTATTGAAGTTTTTTCCAGCCCTTGATGAGAGAAACCTGAAAGCTGTATTATGTTTGTTGCTTCACCTGTATTGAATATCAAGGTTTGTGGCAAGATGAATCATCTAGAAAGCCCAGTGGAGCACGTTTGCACAAAGCAATTGTTTCTGGGAGCAGTTATAGCTGAAAAAAAGTTCATCAAAGTTCAAAAGGTGCTAACACATCTGTAAGATGGGGATTTTTAAGTAGGTAAACTCCAGCTGAGCCCTGCTGATTCACATTCCCTCTTTCTCTCACATCTCTGTCAACAAAACATTAAAGCAGCCATCCCATTTCAGGCAGGAAATAGCCTAGACTGCTGCAGGTAACATTTCTTTCTCATTGAAAGCATCTGTCAGGTTTGCAGTAGGTTTTGTTTGGTGTGTTTAAAGACTAGAAGATGTAAACCTTCTAGAGGCACCTTTTAAGATTAAAGGGAGCTTCATGCTTAGGAAAGATTTTTTTCAAAAAATTCGGGGAGGATTGCAGGTGCAAAATATCCCCAGTTTTTTGCTTGACTTTAATTTTATATACCTATATGGAATAGAGTTTATTCAAGTTGGCTAAGGGACTGGGGGATTTGTAAACTCAATGCCTTTTCTAAAGGCAAACACACTAAAATTACAGAGTGTAGAATTAAGTTGAATTTCCACTTGTGTACAATAAGCAGGTTTGTGTTCTTTATTTTGTTTAATGTTCTCAGAATCAGAAAATGATAATATCTGGCACTAAGCTGGTTCACTCTTTAAGGGCACATCTGGAGAGTTTGGCATATGTCTCCACATATTTGGAGTGCTTTACAATTTGCTTTAGGTCAGACTGCTGTTCTATGCTCCTAATGATAGAGACTGAGTATTAATCCCTTCCATGCTGAACATAAGATGTGGGAAGAGATATAAACCTCCCTATAGGATAGTTTTGCTCAGGGATACATACATTTGGAATATAGTTGTCATGGGGGTGGTATGAGTGTTTTTATGGGGGATTCTTATTAGAGGATGGTCTTGGAAGTCAGGTAAATGCAGCTAGAGTAGAAAATGCTTTCTGTAATCTCTTCTCTATAGCCAAATTTATTGTAGTCCACAAATGTGCTAGGGAGTCCTGAATGCTTCCATCACAAATATGTTCTATGGGAAGGCAAATCATAAGCTAAATCTTTCTCTTCATCGTGACAGTAGTAGTAGTAGTAGTAAGTCATCGCCATCATTATCATCCCCATATTTATTTATGTTTTTATATTGAAACATAATAGAAGGAAACAAGAGCCTGGTTTTCAGAAATTGTGAAAGACTCCCAAGGAGCATTTCTAACATCTGCCTCCCATGGCTACATGCAGGAAAGAATATGCTCTGTTCAGTGCACTGTAAATTCTGCATAATTCTGTCACTACAGCAAGAGAAGGCTTTTTCCATTTTTCCCCAGGAGCACACTTGGTAATCCTGTAGCAGTTGTATGAAAATTATATTGTAAATCTAAAAAAAAAATCTGTTTCATATCTCCATCTATTTTTTAATACCAGAATCCATACACTCCACAATCCATACAACACAACACATCTGGACAGAAGAAACAACAGCACTTCAGTCTTGTCTGAATTGTTTATTGGTCCTTGTCCAGTCTTTTCTCATGGGCAATGGAGCACATCCAGCACTTCACATGATGAAGTGTAACGAGAAGTACAGCGATATGCCATCAGTATACTGATTTGCCCCTGAGATTGAGCAAAACTGTTTTATACCAACCATCCAAGTAGGAGTAAGCCCTTGTACCTCATCAATTAATACTGATGCAGCAAAACAGACAGAACAATGCTCTGGATACCTCACTTGAAACCTGCTATAATGAAGGATCATCCTCCTGCCAGCAGATGCTGACATCTAGAACAACCCAATACATGTCTTGATGGCCACAAAATCCTGAGTTGTCCCAAACAAAGCTGCATTGCATTACTGTTGATATCTGCCAATAATAACAACCAAGGGGTCCTCAACACCATATCTGAGACCAGCTCCATCAGCTCAGATAGAGAGAGTGCCAGTCAGTAGAATCAGTAGTATACAAGCAGAATCCCGGATTGGTCCCATTAGACCAGTTAAATATGCAAAGTCTCTAGATAAGCACTTGACCAAACAGAAATATTTCTGCATAGAAAGGTTATTTTCTGCAGAGAAAATGTTTTCTGCAACAAGCAACCATATGCATGTAAATATTCTTGTCAGCCTAGGATTCATTTCATGATTATTTCTCAAAACTCAAGAACAGTTTATTTAAAAGCATATATGCATTATTTTCATCCCTAATTAGTGCTCTTTTGCCAACAACATCACAAGCCTGGTTTTGAAACAATTGGTTTGGTTGCAATATGGAAAACCAGCAAAAAGAGCTCACTGACCTTAATTCGTCCCAGTTACCATGCCAGCTGTTCCTGGAGTTAACTGAGTCCAGAATTGGCAGCAACAAGGAGTTAGAGGCAGGTAATGAATTATACTGCAAAGTATAGTCTGATTCTTTTTAATACATAGATATGTACATGTACAAACACTTTTATATACAGTGGATCCTTGTTATACGCTGGGGTTTGGTTCCAAGATCCCCCGTGTATAACAAAATCTGTGTATGCTCAAGTCCCATTAAGTATAATGACACAGCAAAATGGTGTCCCTAATAAAAAATGGAACATCAAGGTAAATTTATACTTTTTGGAATATTTTCAAACTGTGTATGCTTAAATCCGTGTATAAAAAATCCATGTATAAGAAGGGCCGACTGTATGAGGAATTTCTTGACTTGAGACAAGCAAGCAAGCCATGGTGGCAAGGATGGTGAGCAAAAGCATTGTTTTCAACTAGAATGTTATTTGACTTGCCCACTTGATACATACAACATTATTTGCAGTGCAATTATATACAAATATGGAACTGCAACACCAATTACCATGAAACCTCAAGACAGAGATGTGATCCTTTTAGGATGAAGCAAATTAGTGGTGCATATGTCAGATTCAACATACCAACTTCATTGGTATATTTGCTCTAAATGGAGCCTATCCTTTTTTTTTTTTTAAGACCTGCCAGAAATGAGAGGAACATTTTCAAGTATCCAGGAGACCACAATATGTGGTTGTATTTTTCTTGATGAGCCAGAAGTTGAACAAGCCTGTCCCAAACCTACTCCCGTATTTGACATCTGGAATTCTCATTTGTATCTAAATGTTTTTAGCGTGCAGAACATGACAACAAGCCTCTCCCTGCTGTTGTAAGATTATTAAAGGCTATTTGGAGACCAGTTCCCACAATTTAAGCCTATGTTGGATTGGGTTAATGAGAAATAATCCTTTAATTACCTATAGTATTCATTACATTCTCCTGCTTTAAGCAGCCATTTAGGATATCTCAATGGATGTGTACAAGTAATTATTTGATACAGGATTGTCTGGTGTAAGAGAAAACAATTTTAGTTCAGACCCATATTACCAATTATGTGGCAGCAGAGTAGTTCCTTTTGCTCTCCTGAGCAGTTTTGCTGCCCTAGGCAATGCTTTTAATAAATGAAACAGTTTTAAAGGTTCATCAAAATGGGTCAGACAGTGCAGAGTTACCCTAGAGACCCACTGAGTTTAGCAATGAATTTAGCACATAATGCATTTATGGTGGTATTAATTGGAAAAATGCATTATAATTAACAAGAATATTCTAAAATATGTAAGTGAGCCCCTAGTTTACTATAATTCTTAAAGGTTAAACATGAATAGCCTGATCCATGCTTCAATAAAGTGTAATGACCAGCTGTTGTTTTAAAAGGCCTTTTTACCCCTTATAAATTAAAAGGATTAAGTAACAATGATTCACACAACCATTTTATTCATGGAGAAACCACCGTGAAGGGATCTAGCATGATAATTGGACTTACCACTGTCATTTGTTGGGTCTATGGTTTACCTTCCACCTCATGATAATTTTTACAGTGTGGACTATAATGAAGTATTCTCTTCAAGAATGAAACCAGGACCATTGTTTCACTTAGCCATTTCCAGTTACTGCAAATTACAGTAACAGAGATTTATCTGGCAAAAACTCAAACAAAAAGGAACCTAGAATGAAGGAGTGAATTACCAGACCTATTATAATTTTGGTTTGAATATTTGCCAGATTAACTATTGGAATAAACCATTATTGACATAAAGCTCTTCAAAGATCAATTCCTTTGAAGAGCACTGAATCCTTCAAGATGGCTAAATTATTTCATACAATGTACTATCAGCCAGTAAAAGGGATGCGGTGGCTTAATGGTTAAGACACCAATTCTGATGATCGGAAGATTGGAAGATTGGCAGTTTGAGGCCCAAGTGCTGCATGATGGGGTGAGCTCCTGTCACTAGTCCCAGCTTCTACCAGCCTAGCAGTTCAAAAGCATGCAAATTCAAGTAGATAAATAGGTACCACCGCTGGGAAAGTAATAGCATTTGGTGCAGTCTCTTCAGCCTAACTTTACCTTTTCCTTTACTGTTAGTCACAGTTCTTTGTTTTGCATTAGTTACTGTGTTGGTGCTCTTATGAACATGAACCTCCCTTATAGTGGGTCCATTCTGAGTGGTACCATCTACTCTGACTGATAGTAGCTTTCCAAGGTCTTGGCCAGGAGGGTTACCTATCTACCTTCACTAGAAATGTCAAGAATTGAACCTGGGTTCTTCTGCACAAAGACCATGTGTTCTATGATTAAACTATGCTTCTTCACCAACCAATCTCAATATATAGAGCTATTTAGCTATCAGTGAGTTACATAAGCACAAGAGAACAATCATGGTGTAGTAGTTTGAGTGCTAGACAAGGACTTTGGGAGACTAGGGCTTATATCTCAGCCATGAAACTCTTTTGGGTGTCAGAATCTGCCAGAATATGTCATGGGATGTGTTTTTCTGTTATATTAATTTGGTTGTGATAGTGTTATAAATGTTCATAAATGAGTTTGTATTTAGTAAAGTAAATTTGTAAAACTGGAGTTTGTTGAGCGTGAGGGGGGTTATAGTAATTGAGTAAAGCATTACTGTTGGTTCCAAGTAAAGATAATTGCCTGATTGAGGAATGCACAGATGTTTGTGGGATTTTCCCAGGGCAGTTTCATGGGAAAAGAGAGATGGAGACAAAAGTGAAAATGTATGAGGGGGCCGGACACACAAGGTTGGGTGTTGATGTTTTAATTTGTAAATGGGACACTCTATGACAATAAAAATAACATAATTCAAGACCAGAAAGGAATAAAAAGACATTGGATGCTATACACAGAAGAACATATGGAATGAAGAGCCATATGAAGATGAAACCTAAATTCTAAAAAGCAAGGTAGAAACTACAATAAGAGAAATAGTGGAAAACAAATCACCAGGAACAGATGTTATTCCAATTGAACTGCTTCAGTCCACATTGACAGAGTCAACTCTAGTGTTAACCAGCATATGTCAATATATATGGAAAACAAAACAATGCCCAACAAATTAGAAGCGATCTCCATACACAAAATGGGAGATAAAAGAGACTGCGACAACTATAGAACCATAGCACTGATTTCCCACACAAGCAAAATCATGCTCAAAATTTTGCAACATAGACTCAAGTCGGGCATCCCTCAGGGTGCTATTCTGTCCCCAATTACATTTACATGAAGCCACTGGGTGAGATCATCCGGAGACATGGGGTGAGGTGTTGATGACAACCAAATCTATTTCTCTGTGTCTCAAATTGCTTCAGTGACTAAGGAAGGCATCTCTCCTCTGGATGACTGTCTTAAGTTGGTAATGGACTGGATGAGGGAAAACAAACTCAAATTGAATCCAAGTAAGATGGAGGTACTTGCCATAGGGAACCCAAATCCAGCTTTAAAGATATATCAACCGGTCCTGGACGGGGTCACACTTCTCCTAAAGGACTGTGTTCACAGCTTGGGGGTGCTCCTGGACTTGTCATTTCAGCTGTCATCTCAGATTGACATGAAGGCCAGGAGTGCCTGTTACCAGCTTCAGCTGATATGCCAGCTGCAGCCCTACGTGGAGCCAGGCACACTAGAAATGGTGGTACACACCCTGGTAACTTCTCCTCTCGATTTCTGCAGTGCATTCTACATGGGGCTATCCTTGTGCCAAATTCGGAAGATTCAATTAGTCCAAAATATGGCAGCCACATTGGTCGCTGGGAAATCCAGGTCAAACCATATAACACCTATCTTAAAAGCTCTTCACTGGCTCCTGATTAACTTCCAGGCATGATACGAGGTATTGGTTATTACCTATAAAGCTCTACATGGCTGGAGGAACATCTCTTCCCATATAATCCACCCCACACTCTTAAGTCGTCTGGGAGGAATCTTCTGCAGCCAAAGAAGACCAGGCTGCCTACAGCTTCCCAGAGGACCTTTTCATCAGCTGGTCCAAAACTGTGGAATGTCCTGCCAAATGAGATCTATCAGATTGATAACCATGAAGCCTTTAAAAAGGCAGTTAAGGCGGATGTTTTCTGGCAGGCCTTCCCTGATTGATTGCAACAACTAATTAGACTGCCTCTCTGTCTATAGCCACTCTACTATCCCCCTGTCTTTATAATTTTTAATCTAATTGGAATTTTAATATGAACTGTTTTAGATTGAATAATTTGTTGTCTTTTGCTGGGAATAGGGATTGTGATTTTATGACTTTGTATTATGTAATTGTTATTTGTCTATCTTTTGGAACCCACCTCGATCTGAAAGGGAGAGACAGG
>NC_056526.1:46964503-46980264 GCF_019175285.1 Sceloporus undulatus
ATAATAATAATAATAATAATAATAATAATAATAATAATAATAATAATAATAAATTTCTGTTGTTATAATCAATCTAATATAGCTCTTTCTAGAAACCGAAGTGTCGTTTTAGACAAGGCATTCTATTCTGTGAAGGAAATGGGAATTTGTTGTTGTTGAGTGCCTTCAAGTCATTTTGGACTTACAGCAACCATAAGGTTAACCTATCACAGGGTTTTTTTGGCAAGATTTGTTCAGAGGGGTGGTATTGCCTTTGCTATCTTCTGAAGCTGAGAGAGTATGACTTGCCCGAGACTACGCAGTGTGGGTTTCCATGGCTGAGCAGGGTTTCTTAATCTTGTCTTCACGGTCAAGGCAGCTTACAAAAAATAAAAGAAAGAGAGATAAAAGCAAAGATAGTAAGCAAAAACCTAAAATCCAAATAAACTATTAAATTAAAACCTTTTGGATAAATCCACTAAAAAGGCAAAAAAATGCATTAAAACAGGAACACTCAAACCACTACATCATGCTGGATGTCTTACAAGTGTGAACTAGATATCATCTGAAAAAGAATATGAATTTGCGTTTAGAACTAGAGGGTTTTTTTTCACATGAAGCTTACGCACATTTGATTAGTTAATCAATGAAAAATTCCCATGACTGGCAATGCTCCTTAGCATATTTACTCAGAAGTAAGTCCCACAGGTTTCTTTATAAAGTTTCAGGATAGGGCAGACTATAAGCAAAATGAAGCTTTTAATGATGATTAAATGATATACATGAATTACCAGCAGTGTCACTAGGGTTGATGTCACCCACTGCAGTAACTCATGCTGTCACTCCTTCCCATACTCTGTGGAGTAATTTAAAAGGTTTTGTATATACTCCATACCACCCTTCCCATACCCCACACCATATAGAAGTAATGGTTTTTGTACTAATTTACTTGTAAATTGTAATTCCCATATATCACTGAATCTAATGGTAATAGTTGTGACATAAACAACTGGCAAAATTTAAATGATCTTTAAATTACAATATCATATGCACAGAATAAGTATGTTTGCATATACACAGTTTCATGTGATTAAATTGAAAATTTGATAAAATGTAATGGTTTTAAAGAATTTTTTTAAAAAACAATTTAAAAAATTAAAAATTAAATTTTGAAATGTTAAAATTTAATATTAAAAAAAGCTGGGGCCTCTCCTTTTCCCTCCCACTGGCCCTCACCCCACTTACACCATCTCTTCAACATTCCAAAGCAATACAGGCAAATGCCACAGCTCATTTCTACCCAAAGGTAGGCATTTGAGGAGCAGTGGTGTCACCTCCCCCTTAGGGTGTCACCTGGTGAACCACAAACACAGTGGTTCAGAGCACTATTTATTATTATTATTATTATTATTATTATTATTATTATTATTATTATTATTTTGCAGCTGAAGGGTAGATGTCGCTTGAGGACAGTTGTTCGGCCAAGAGGGAGCTCAAATCGGGCATCCTTCAAGGCGCGATTCTGTCCCCAGTGCTGTTTAACATTTACATGAAGCCGCTGGGTGAGATCATCCGGAGACATGGGGCGGGGTGTTATCAGTACTGATGACACCCAAATATATTTCTCTATGTCTCGGACTGAAGCAGTGACTAAGGATGGCATCTCTCCTCTGAATGCCTGTCTTGGGGCAGTAATGGACTGGATGAGGGAAAGACGGAGGTACTCTCTATAGGAACCCTGAATCCAGGAATGGAGTTGTGTCAGCCAGTTCTGGATGGGGTCACACTTCCCCTGAAGGATTCTGTTCGCAGCTTGGGGGTGCTCCTTGACTCGTCGCTCCAACTGACAGCTCAGGTGGATGCGACAGTCAAGAGCGCCTGCTATCAGCTTCATCTGATACGCCAACTGCACTCCTTCCTGGAGCCGAGGGACCTGGAAACAGTAGTACATGCACTGGCAACCTCTTGATTGGACTTCTGTAATGCGCTCTACTTGGGGCTACCCTTGTGCCAAGTTCGGAAACTTCAGTTGGTACAAAATATGGCAGCCAGATTTATCACGGGAACTTCTAGGAATGACCATATAACACTGGTCTTGAAGTCCCTGCACTGGCTGCCTATTAGTTTCCGGGCAAAGTACAAGGTGTTGGTGATCACCTTTAAAGCCCTACATGGCTTGGGCCCAGAATACTTGAGGGAACGCCTTCTTCCCTATTGTCTGCCCCGCACACTAAGGTCCTCTGGAAGAAATCTACTACGGCCAAAAAAAATCTAGGTTAACATCAGTTTCCCAGAGGGCCTTCTCTACTACTGCTCCTGAACTATGGAACGACCTGCTGGAGGAGATCCGTCACATTTCCACTCTGGCAGCTTTCAAGAAAGCACTCAAGACGGATCTCTTCCAGCAGGCCTTTCCAACTTAGTTACCCTCCCCAGATATAGAGATATTGTCCCCTCATTTGTCTATTCTTCCCCGCCTATGTTTCTGTCTTTTTAAAAATGTTTTTAATGTTTTTTATACTATTATTGTTTAATTCTGTTTTAGTACTGGGTATGGGGGGGCGGTAGATCTAGGGTTTGATTTTTAACTCTATTGTAATTGATGTATTTTATTGTTGTAACCCGCCCGGATTCTTCGTGATTGGGCAGGCTATAAATAAATCTTTATTATTATTATATTATTATTATAACAGGGCTTGTGGGAGCTCAGCATTTTGTATGATAAGAACTTTTTAGAAAAAGTTAAGTTCGAGCCTTCCCAACTGGGCATGCACAGTGGACAAGGCGGCCTGAGGATCTGGAAAGGGAAACCTACAAAATGGAGGGAGGGTGGAATGGAGGACATGACTGGCTCCAACTTGATGAACAGGAGCACTTTGGACTGCAATATTAATAATAATAAAATGTATTTCTATTTCCTGCCTCTCCCTGCAGATTGAGGCAGGATTACAGCAGTCGGCAAATTTCAACAATAAAAACATATCAAATACATAGCATAAAAAATAAACATTACTATCAATACAATACATTTGGTCGACTCTCCATAAAAAACATACAATACTAACAGAGGTGAGATATTTTACAGCAGGTTTGGTGAGTAGGCTTGCCGGAAGAGATCTGTCTTCAGTGCTTTCTTGAAAGCATATAGGGTGGTAATAAGATGGATCTCTTCTGGCAAATCATGACAGAAAATGCTCTGTGGGAAGTGGTCACTAGCCTGGTTGTTACGTAGTCTTGTGATTTCTTCCCAGATATTCTGAGGGTGCAGGGCGGATTGTGTAGGGAGAGGTGTTTCCTCAAGTAACTCGAGCCCAAGCCATTTAGGCCTTTAAAGGTAATAACCTTGTATTGCGCCCGGAAGCTAATCGGCTGCCAGTGCAGAGATTTTAATATTGGTGTTATATGATCAAACCTCGATGCTCCAGTGACCAATCTAGCTGCTGCATTTTGAACTAATTGAAGCTTCTGAACTTGGTACAAAGGTAGCTCCATGTAGAGTGCATTACAGAAATCTAAACGAGAGACTACCAGTGCAAGTACCACTGCTTCAAGGTTCTTTTGGTCCAGATAAGGGTGCAGTTGATGTATTAACCGAAGTTGATACCAAGCACTCCTAGCCGTTGCATCAACTTGAGATGACAACTGCAGAGATGGATCTAGGAATACTCCCAAACTACGCACTTCGTCCTTTGGGGGAAGTGTGATCCCATCCAGGACAGGCTGACAAAGTTCTCTGCCTGGGCCCGGGGATCCTATCGCTAGTACCTCCGTTTTCTCTGGATTCAACTTGAGTTTGTTTTTCCTCATCCATCCCATTACCGACTTGAGGCAGGAATTTAGATGAGAGATGCAATGGTTTTGTTCTATGTCCTTGGATGTATTGCAGGGGTCAAGGATGAAACTCTCCCATCAACTTTTGTTGGACACTAGCATGAAGTACCCTGACCTTTAAAAGAAAAAGAATAGTTAATGAGTTACCACAGCTTAGCTGTTGTCTCTACTTTTAAAAATGTGTCGGAGCTTGAATATTAATAGCATTGTTTCTTGCGGTCTAATGAAGTAAATAAAAAACTCTGGCGTCCTGCAATAGCAATCATGCTATTAGGAAGAGGAAATGAGCAGCCTGGTTACACAGAACATATTGTGCCTTTTAAACATTAACCATTGTTAAGTGTCTGTTGGCCCAGACATGGTGGCTACAAGGCACTGAATGAGAGGCAAATCTTGACCTACAGGGAACATCAGTTTCACCGGACATTTGATTCAGAAAAATCCGCCTTTCTCTCACTAAAAGACTATCTCCTTAACCATTTGGTAGACAAATAGTTGTTAATTAAGGATGTATATCTTCATGAATAGCATTCTTGTATGCAAAAACGAATAATATTACTTATTTTTCTCCTCACTTTTAGAAAGATATCAAAATTGCAAAGTTTTCAAAGACTTTTCACAGTTTATGACTTATTCTGTGGCAGGAAAAGGCATGGCTTTTTGCAGGGGGTACAGAAAAGATACCAATAAAATCACTGCAGTGGTGGTTTTGCTCCAGTAATCTTGACCACATCGGTAACTTTTTTCCAAATATGAAACAATTTTATTCATGCTGCTTCTGTTACAATCCAACAAATGTCAAGTACTTGATATATATTGGTTTATTTAGCAGGCCTGTGGTGTGTGCATGCATGTGCCTTGGAGTCACTTCTTGACTTATGTGACCCCATTATTTTTATAGGGTTTTCTTAGGCAAGGAGTGCTCAGACGTGGTTTTGCCAGTTACAGCTTCTCAAATATAGTCTACAGCACCAGGTATTCATTGGTGGCTTTCCATCCAAGTACTAACCAGAGTTGACCCTGCTTAGCTTCCAAGATTAAAAGAGGCCTGGTGTCTTTAGGGTATTTAGGTCTCTGATACCAAGTGTAAAGTGTTGGACACTGGGCCCACACATTCAACCTTCATTGGATATAAATGTTTACATTTTAGAGACATAGATTCGTATGTGTGGGTGTGTTGTGTCCGACTTATTTCTGACATGGCAACTCTGAAGCAAACCTATACCAGGGTTTTATTTGCAAACTTTTTCAGAGGGGGTTTGCCATTGCCATACTCTGAGGCTGAGAGAGAGTGACTTGCTAAAGTCTCCAGTATGAGTCATATCCAACATTCAAATTACTACACCATGCTGGCTCTTGTATGTGTGGTCATGTACATGTGTGTGTGCGCGTGCACACATACATGCTATTGTTTCTATTTACCTTTTTATATCCTGTTTTTTCCCCAAAAGAGAGACTCAAGGCAGCTTACAAAAATAAAGCAAAGATAGATAAAAGCAAAGATAATAAGCAAAAAACTAAAATCCAATTAAACTAGCCATTGAATTAAAACCTTTTAGACAAATTCACTAAAAAGACAAAAAAATCCAATAAAACAAGGCATGCTAAAAAGACTCAACAACCTTGCAGTATCCACTACTAATAGCCTGCCTGGATATGTCTGCATGCTTGTTTCTTTGGTTTATATCATATCCCACCTTTCTCTGGCACAGGACCCAAGGCAGCTTACATCTGATAGAGATTACGTTGACTTCTGACTACCTCTGAAACAGAATTTGCTGCTGTTTGCTGAGAAATTCAACCCAGTGAAAAACAACAGTAAATATCATTTGGTGTTGAAAATTATTAGGAAAAGTAATACAAAACTGACATCATGTATTTATGAAAGATCATGGTACCACTGTATTTTGAACATTAGGCATGCTTCTCTTTGTTTCTTCTGAAAAAAGGATATTTTAAAGCTAGAAAGAGTACAGAAAGGAAGAACCAAAGAGCTGGAACATCTTTTGACCATGAAAAGGTTAAAATATTTGTGACTGTTTTAGTTGCAAGTCTAAACATATTTACTAGAGAGTAAGACAGTTTCAAATGTCAAAGCATTCTCCTAAGAAAATACATATAGGACTGAGCTGCAGATCTTCACCAGGCTGAGACTGCATCTACACTGCAAAATTACTTTAAGTGCCATGGCTCAATGCTAAGGAATTCTGGGATTTGCAGTTTTGTGAGATAGGTAGCCTTCTCCATCAGAGAGCGTTGGTGCCACAACAAAGTACAAATCCCAGGGGTCCATAGGATGGCGCCATGACAGTTAAAGAGGTGTCAAAGGGCACTAATTCTGCAGATTTGCACCAGGCCCAGAGAAGGAATACTTGGAACACTGAACTATTCTTTAAGCTGCAGAGAATTTATAAACTCTCACTATAAATTTATCATCATAGAAAGAGGGAGAGCTGTAAAATTATTATTATTTTAATTTTGTTTGTCTTCTTTTCAAACTCACAGTTCTGCTTTCACAGGGTGCTCTATCTGAATTTCCTTAGACAAATGTCAAGTGACTGCCTGCTATTTACAAAGAAATCAACTTAACACTTAGCATCACATTAAAGTATTTCCCACAGTCTCTCTTTTTAACCAGCTCATTCTCCCCATTTCATCTATGAGTATCTTGCAAAATAGGTCCTGGCCTCAGAAAATGACAGTGTAGTAATAATCCCAGGGTCTCTCAACCAGCATGGAGTTTGAGTGTTGGACTACAACTCTGAAGACCCGAGTCCAGATCCCCCATTCAGCCATGAAAACCTACTGGGTGATCTTGGGCAAGTCACACACGCTCAGCCTTTAGAAAACCCCTTGATAGGATTGCCAAAAGGTCACCATAAGTTGGAAATGACCTCACTACAACAACAACTAGTCATACACAACCACTTCTTATGTTAAGAGCTACAGTTGTCCGGGACTCTGTATGTGGGACCAGTACATTTCCATTCGGAACTGATGTTGCTGGCAATAATATTTAAAGCCCTAAATGGCTCAGGCTCTTGATACAGGAGGCAGCACTCCTTTATTATATACCCTTGCTCAAGAGATGAGATCTATTTGAGCTTCCCTCCACCAGGTCCCATCAGTAGCAGAGGAACATTATGGGAGGACATAGGATATTCCCTCCCACTGGAGGTCTGATTAATATCAATTTTAGAATCATTTCGGTGCCAAGTTAAAACCTGGCATTTTATTAAAGCCTTCTAGCCAAGCTGATTTTATCCAGGCTGCACATCTTTATAGTTATATCATTCAAGATTGTTTTAACCGGTTTTAAATTGTTGTTAACTGCTGTTAAATTGAGAAACTAATACAAGTTTAATCTTTTAAACTTTGTAATTATTGGTTTAAGTTGATTTTACTGTAAACTATTCTGAGATCTTCAGATAAAAGGCAGGATATAAATATTTTGAGAAATAAACAAATATGTTCCTATGCATACATGTCATTGAGTCCCAAGAGGGATAGCTGGGATTGTCACCACTGCTCCTGACACAGGTTCTTTAACATTTGCTGCTTGAGGCAGCTTTCTCCCTCTACCTAATGGTATAGCAATTTCAAATTTTATTTCTCTTACACTAATATGTGTGTGTGCATGTATGGATTTCCAAAACAGAATCAGAATGAACAGGAACAAAATATGGGCTTTCCTAGTCTTTTAAATCAGTCTGGATGTGCCCTCAGATGTTGCAAACTGAGCTCAAAGTACAAAAGTATTTTGAATGCAGTTAACACAGCAGAGGGGAGAGGAGAGAAGGGGAAATGATCTTACCCTTCACAGTAGGCTCATGCAAAAGCAAATTGCTACAGTTTGTCCTACTTGGTGTGTTCTTCTTCAACAATGTTTGCCATCTGGACTTCCCTCTCATCTTTCTTGATCACATGTGTCCTGGTTTTATCTGTGAGATCAGAGTATCAGGGTTTTGCCAGGTTTTTTCACTAATAAAAGACCATGTTTCCAGCATCTTGAGACATGCCTCCTTTTTCTTTTTGGATTTTGTTGGATCATTCCTCATGTTTGCTCTGTTCATCTATACCAGTGTCATAATCTATATCAAAATGGCAACAGTGCTGGGATTCTAACACTAAATTCTAAACTGCAAGTTCCACAGAGATGCACAAACACCTTTTCAGGAATTGGGAGATCTAATTCCCCTGAGAAAGGAGAGAATGAAGAGTAAATTACAGTAGTTTATTTCTGAAAAGCAGACAAGTACTCAGGTCACCTAAATTGTAATTCAGAGGAAATGACTATAGAATTTTAAGGACCTCACTTAATACAATTTTTTTAGTTCCCTAAGACAGACCGTGGACAGTATCAAGACGTATCAGGCTCCTGTGCAATGCAGGTGCACCTTAAGAGATACGTAGTTACAAATGTGACAGATTTATTTTAAATATGCAATTGTTAAACTTTTTGGAATGAGAAACCCTTGCCAATTTCTGCCAACAATCCAGGCTTTTACAATAGGTTCTGACTTACTTTCTGCCTACCCAGACTACACCAGCAGCTCTACCAAGTTGCAGGGATTTTTCACTTCCCAAAGTGGATGATATGCACCCGTGGAGGCAGTGGAAGGATCCAGGGGGGTGGTGAGGTAGAAAGGGGGCAGTAATGGGGTGGTGAGGGGAAAAGATGGCAGCAGGGAGGCCTTCAGTCAAAGTACTGGTGTGCAGTAAGACAAGGGGATACAGGGGTCTTTAGGATCATGGTGGGGATGAAGATTACATTAAACTTCTTTTCAGGGTCACCAGAAAGCCACCACACAGCCTCGCTGATCATTTTGTGTGGTGGTGTCTTCCACTATGCTTGCCCATGTGAGTTCACTCCCTTACTGGTGTATTTTGCTAGTTGTGGCAATTAGGAAACTTTTGCAAGGCTTGGGCACGGGGCATCATTTCTGTGGCTCAGAGTGGCGCCATTTTGGGACAGACTGAAGCAAAGAGTGGCAGTGGTGCAGGGGTGGCAAAAAGGAGCATTCAAATTTGGGACTCTGCTTAAGCTTTGTGAGCTTTGCTGGGACTTGACTGGCAAGTTGGAGTTGCACTGCTATAACTACTTTCCTTCATCAGACAGGTGGAGAGAAGAGGAAGCAGAAGAAACCTTTTTTGTGGGAGAGTGGACACTTGAAGCTGTGTGGGGAAGACATGTCTCTGGGGAAGGAGTATTTGTGCTTGATTCTTGGAAAGAGTCCTTTGTATTGGAGCTGCTCCTGTAGTTAAAATCTCTTCCTTTGTGGCTCACACCAGTCTCCACTTCAGAGAATGTGGCCTTTGTAAACCCCCTACACACATACCAGCTGCACCTTTCTCTGGCCCAATGAAGGATTGAGAGCCCCTCCTCTCTAGGGAGAAGTTTCTGTCCTGCACCTAGGCACCCTGAGCAGCAATCAAGATGCCTCTTGTCAATATTGCTCTTTGCTGCAAGCCTGGCACATCTGAGAGGCTTCTTGGTTGCTGCTCAGTCAGCTGCTCAGTCGCTGCTCCCAGAATGACAGGGTGCAAAGGGAGCAGTGACTGAGCAGCCAGTAAAACAGCAGCCAAGAGGCCTCTCACCTGTTCCAGTCTTAGCTGCGAGGCTGGCAAAAGCAAGAAGTTTCTTGGTTGCTGTTTTGCCAGCTGCTTGGTTGCTGTTCCCAAGGTGACTGAGTGCAAAAAGAGCATGAATTTGCAGTAGAAAATACAAAGGTAAAGGTTTTCCCTTGACAAGATTGTCTAGTCGTGTCCAACTGTAGGGACCCACTATTGTCAGAGACGATTCTGTGGTCATGTGGCCAGCATGACTACATGGAGAACAGAAGATCTAATTTCAAAAAAGATGCACTGGGGTGTGTGTTCTAGGGTTGGTACTCAAAAGGAAAAGGGGCAATAGCCTGAAAAACTTTGGGGACCACTGACTTACACAGTTATAGTGCTGGAATTCCACTTTAACTACCATGATTCTATCCTATGGAATCCTGGGATTTGGAGTTTAGGGAATGACATTTAGATTTCTCAGCCAAGGAGCGGTATAACACCTCTCCAAACTACAAACCCCAAGTTTCCACACTATGGCAGTTAAACTGGAATAATTGGGCTATCATTGTGAAAGGGCCTTGGACTGCAGGTGTTCCCCATTTACACCTGGAGAGGCTGGGGAGTGAACCTGGAATATATTGCATGCAAAACATAAGCTCTCCCATTTAAGAACAGTTCTCATTCTGGTTTTCTGAGCTGTAGCAAATCTGGATATGGTTCTCAAATGAAGACATACAAAGCTCAGATATTTCTGCATTCATCTCCATCAGATCTGGATTTGCTTGCCAGGAATATATGCTGAGCCCAAACAACTTTAAGTTGGGAAGGCTATGGTTCCTTTCCTGGAGATCATGTTTGTGCAGCCAGTTTTTGCCAGAGTTTGCAAAACCATCTTTCCGTCCAGTGTCTTTATCATGCTCATAGATCAGAGCTCTTCCCAGGCTTTTCACCTCCAGGCCTTCTCTGTGCTGAGCATTCCCTTCCTGTTTACCAGATGTGGCATTCTATTACCCGGTGGGATGTTTTCCCTTTCAAGCCTGGTTGTTGTTGTTTTTTCTCAAACTCTACTGGAATCCACTGGCGCCTTTTAAGGCAGATCATCCTGTTTTCAGACAAAGTTCCTGTCTTGTTGAGAACAATAATTTGTAGATGTTTTCAGCAGGCTCCCTGTATTAACATTTTAAAACAAAAACCTCATATGATTTCAATCAGTCTTTCCACTCTGCTCAAACTTATTTGTATGTTCCAAAATGGCTTAATGAATTGCGTTTGTATGGATGGCATTTGTATGCCATCCAAAGGTGACAGAAATGCTAATCATTACTCACAATTGGTTATATTATCTAAGGCTGATGGGATTTTTCATCAGACATCTGGAAGGCCACAGCTTGTCAATTTCTGCTCTAGCAAAAGATCACAAGTGAGCAAAGTGTGGGTCATATGTGACTAAAAGTCCCCCAGAGTGGCTTCCAGCCCCTCCAAGACTCCCTAATCTCCATGATATCCCCAGATTTTGCCCCTCATGTCAAACTACGTTCCCATAAGGCTGTGAGGGCGTGAATTGTCATTTACATGTAGAATCTCCCTCCCCACTGTATGTCTGTGATCAGAAATTTTTTCTTTTCTAAAACACTTTTATTGGTTACTTTCTGGTCCTATAAAAAATCCCTTTTCTGACTTAAAAGTCTAAGGAGAGGAGATTACATTTACATGGTAAATCATGCCCTTCCCTTGGTATTTGGTGGTCCTCTTGTTAGAAATGCAACAAAACTCAGCATTTAAATGGTTAAATGTGTGTTAGAAAGAGTGGCAGTGATATGGTTAATGAGTGTTTCAGTGACCTAAAATCTCCAATTCTAACTCGCTTAGACTGACATGTATTTATTTATTTATTGTGCTTATATCCGACCTTTTTCCCAAAATGAGATCCAACTAAAAACATTAATTTACAAAGGTTAAAAAGGAATTAAATGTTCATTATTAAAAACATGATTAAAACAGCTAAAATACTAAAAACACTTAAAACATATTAAAACACTGTATGTATGCATATATATATATATACACACACACACACACACACACACACACACACACACAACACCACTTTATATTTGTTGTTGTTGTTGTTGTTAGCTACCCTCAAGTTGGCTCCGACTCATTGTGACTCTGTGGATGAGACATCTCCAGGGATCTCTATTCTCCACTGCCTTGCCCAGATCTTGCAAACCCTTGTCCATAACTCCCCTGATTGAGTCTATCCATCTGGTTTGTGGTCTTCCGCTCTTTCTTCTACCCTCTAACTTTCCGAGCATTATTGTTTTGTCTAGTGATCCATGCTTCTCATTATGTGGCCAAAGTACAATAGTCTCAACTTGATCATCTTAGCTTCCAAGGGGAGCTTTGGTCTAATCTGTTCAAGAACCCATTTGTTTGTCTTCTTGGCTGTCCGTGATATCCTAAATACTCTTCTCCAGCACTAAATTTCAAATGAGTTAATTTTCTTTCTGTCTGCTTCCTTCACTGTCCAGCTCTTGCATCCGTACTTGATAATTAGGACTACAAGGGCCTGGACGATTCTGACTTTAGTTGTATGTCTTTGCTCTCAGTTGTATGTCTTTGCTCTTCAGTATCATTTCCCATTCTTTCATAGCTGTCCTTCCCATTCCTAGGCGGGGTACAAACCGCCGCTTTGCGGCGCTCCCCCGCCGCCGCCATTTGTTCCGTGCGGGAGCCGCAGCAGCCAAACCGCGCAACTCCCACGTGGAGCAAAAAAGAAGCTCCATTTCGGAGCTTCTTCTTGCGGCACCTTTATGACGTCGCGAGGCGCCTGGCGCAGACTCGCGACGTCATAGGCGCCGCGACACGTCTAGACGCTATGCGTCCAGTACGTAAAGATGGCGGCGCCCATGTAGAAGGTGCACCGCCATCTTGTACGTATAGGATACGTACTAGGGTTAGGGGGGTGCGGAAGCACCGCCCCTTCCTAACCCTAGTACTTATCCTATACGTACTAAATGGCAGTTTGTATCCCGCCCTAGTCTTATTTTTTGGCTGCAGTCTCCATTCTGGTCAATGTTTGATCCTAGATATGGGAATTCTCTGACTATTTCAATGTTCTTGTTGTTTAGATTGAATTTTTGTATTTCTTCTGTGGTCATTATTTTCGTTTTCTTTATGTTCAGCATCAGACCTGCCTTTGCACTTTCATCTTTCACCTTCCTTATTAACTGTTCCAATTCCTGAATGTCTTCTGCTAATATTATGGTGTTGTCTGCATATCTTAGGTTGTTAATGTTCTTTACCCCTATCTTAACTCCTCCTTTTTCTGATTCTAGTTCTGCTTTTCTTATGATGTTTTCAGCATATATGTTAAACAAGTAGGGTGATAGGATGCAGCCTTGTCTGATCCCTTTGACTATTGGGAACCACTCTGTTTCCCTGAATTCTGTTCTGATGGTGGTCTCTTGTCCTTGATACAGATTCCTCAACAGGACTATCAGATATAGTGGCATGCCCATTTCTTTGAGTGTGTTCCATAGCTTTTCGTTATCTATACAATCAAATGCTTTGCTCTAGTCCATGAAACACATGCTGATTCTTTTTTGGAATTCTTTGGTGCGCTCCATTATCCATCGTATGTTTGCAATGTGGTCCCTAGTGCCCCTTCCTTTTCTGCACCTCTGGAATTTCTCTCTCCATGTATGATTGGAGTCTATGCTGTAGAATTTTCAGCATTATTTTGCTTGCTTGCATGTGAGATTAGTGTTTGGGTCATATATATATGATATTGCATTAGATGGGCAAATTCTTTATAAAGCCAACTTTTGGCATTAAGAGTAGTTGTGCCTTTGAAAATTGCAGAACAGGAAGTTTTTCCAACATGAGAGTGTATGGGATCCTGGTCAGCACACCTAATTTCTGAATTTCAGAAGGGCAATTACTGTACTACAGTCATTCTAGCCAAATGTTAAGTACTTGCAATTCACTTTGGATAGTATCCAAATATAGTAATACTTAGAGCAGATCCCCAGAACTATTTTGTTACACAGTTCTCAGCCTGTCACTTAATTCTTTTCAAAGTGAGTACATCCAGTGGAATAAATAACATTAGGCTAGCTGCTGCTTCCTGTGCAAATGATAAAAGGAGCTGGTTGTATCCCCACTTTTCCAGAACTCAGATGCAACCTAATCTGGGGATGTGAAGTCAAAGCCTTTCATGGCTGGCATCCATAGTTTTTTGTGGGTTTTTCAGGCTATGTGGCCATATTCTATAAGAGTTTGTATCAGAGATGCTGGCAATATGTCAGAAACAAACTCTTCTAGAACATGGTCACATAGCCGGAAAAATTCATAAAAAACTAATCTGGGGAGTTAGTAACCAAACGAGGGTTCCCAGTGTAAGCCAAAAAGCATGGAGAGTTTTGTGTTGGTTTTGCATTTAAATGACAAAATGACAATAATAATTGCAAACACTGACCTGGCATAAACTGGCACAAGTTGACCAATTTTCACTTAGCCTTATCCTTTTACGCTTAGCTTCCCATTGACTGAGTGACTGGGATTGTGCTATCAACTTTGCTAAAACCTAATGGACTGTTGGCACCCTGAGAAACACTCTGCTTTTTCTTCCTCTCTTTCAGCTTCCTCTTTGGAAGCTGACTTCCTGCTTGCAATTTTTCACTCTACTGCTCTCTACCAATAATTGCACTCTTGAAAGCTTGATTTTTTTTAAAAAAATAAAAATAAATAAAATCCTGTTACAAAACAGCTGATTAAGCTGAATATTATCTCTTTTTGAACCATAACTTGAAAATCGCTGGCAGGAAGGGTGTGGAAATGTCAGTATGCTGCACCTCACCAAAAGGAAATGCACCTCCATTACTCGCAGTGGCTGCTACATTGTAAAACAGGATTGGAGGACTTTTATGGTCATGAACAAAAATCAGTTACAGATGTGTAAGTCTAGGTTATATATACATCTGTAACTGATCATGAATTCCAGCCCCTATTTTAACTGTTTAAACTTTAGATCTTCTTTCTAAATGATATGGTTAACCATGCTTGATACTTCATATTAAAGCTTGAAATGTTACATTTAAAATGTATCTGCCATGTTATTCATTATACACTGTCTCTGATTCCTGCTGTAAGATGCATCGGAACTTGTTCAAAATGTAACTCTAATTTATTTTTATTTGGGACAACACTGAGGTATACAAGTTAACCACTGATAACTTTTTCTCATCATAACATGTTTCCAAGCTAGATTCCACTCTCTAAAGAAGCAATAGTAGAGGCCCCCAAGTTACCTATCTTTCAAGCACGCAACGCATTTACTCTGCCCTTTCAGAAGCCACAGGCGATTTTCCCAGTGACTTAGGCTGACTGCACAGACACAAAGGACAAACACTATTGCCTGAATCCAAGTCTTTATGTAGACATCATCTGTGGCAAGTGCCAGTCAACTTCTGCTCTTGTGTGTTACCACAGTTTATTTGAGGTCAGCTCTGGCATGTACACATATTCTTGTGGCTTCCTAAAAGAAACAGTACTGTGAGGGTGGGATGGTATTTTGCTGAAACATTACTATAAGAAATTTTTAACTAGTGGTCTGAAAGCTGAATAAAGGAGATCCCAGCAGCAGCGAAAAATAAAACCCATGAAATGCCCATAATATTGGATAATTAATTCAAAGACAGTTAGTAGCAGCTGCAGAAAGACAGGCTTTTGTTCACAAACAGGCTTACAAACTTATGAGACCTACATCAAGTTCAGGTGCTTGGCATATTTTTTAAAATTTTGTTTTCTACAAAAAGACAATACATAAACAATATCATAAACAAAAAACCCAATAAAACAACCCAAAACCGCTAACAGTACAATACAAATATAATACTGCATCATCCGCTGTTTCTTTATTTAACCCACACTTCCTCAAATTTCTCTAACTTCTCCTCCCTCCCATACCGATCTTATTTCCACATCTACATACATATATTTCTTTC
Source organism: Sceloporus undulatus (assembly GCF_019175285.1). Classification (NCBI taxonomy): domain Eukaryota; kingdom Metazoa; phylum Chordata; class Lepidosauria; order Squamata; family Phrynosomatidae; genus Sceloporus; species Sceloporus undulatus. The sequence continues at coordinate 46,979,881 of NC_056526.1, forward strand.
TAGATGTCCATACATACTTTGCTCATACATACTCACATACTTTATTTACATGTTTCTCCTATACACCTCCATATAATCCATTTAAAACCTGTTTCATTTCATTCTTTCTTCTGGTTTTGTTTCTTCAACTCTCTTTCTTTTCCTTCCATTCTCTCCAACACATAACACATAGAGACAAAACAAAAGACTTCCATTTCCTCAACCTCCAGGTATATCTTCAGAAATAATAATTTATTATCATTATTTTATCTATATTTTCTTTGCTTCTGTTTCTTTTGTCCCACACACCTGTGTACATTTTACCCTTGTGTTTTTATTTATTTATCGTTAGTGTTATTTTATGTTTTTATGTATTATTTATTTTTTATCTATTATTGTTGTTTG
>NC_056526.1:46980274-46997721 GCF_019175285.1 Sceloporus undulatus
TATTATTTTCTTTTAATATAATGTTTCCATTTTTTACAAATATTTTCTACTATTTCATGAAAAAAGTCTCAACACTGATTCTCTAGTTTTATTTATTTATTTATTTATTTATTTATCGTTAGTGTTATTTTATATTTTTATGTATTATTTATTTTTTATCTATTATTGTTGTTTTTATTATTTTCTTTTAATATAATGTTTCCATTTTTTACAAATATTTTCTACTATTTCATGAAAAAAGTCTCAACACTGATTCTCTAGTTTTATTTATTTATTTATTTATTTATTTATTTATTTATTTATTTATTTATAATCTAAATTTCACCTCCTTTTGGCTTTCTATTTTATCTGTTATTTCTTATAGCTCATATATTTACATTATATTTTGACTTGTTTACTATTTGAGATTTATTCTCTTCTAAATTTTATATTTGCTATTGGTATCTTGAAAGTACCTGGAATCAAAGATTCATAGAGTTAGAGGTGGCTACTGAGGCCTGGTTTCTGGAGTAGATGTTTTGAGCTATTTTAGCAACCATGTATTCACCAGCACCTGAGCTGTTTTAACTCCTTCTTTAACCTTTGCTGCAAACATCTCATATATGTCAGGAGAAATGCAGACAACAGAATTAATGTAGTGCAAACCACACTTTATTTCATTAACTTTGTAGTACAAGGTTAAGAGATTTAAACAAAAAATAATTAAAGTGAAATGCTTTCAGAGAACAGTGGCCATGTTAGATGCCTGATCTTTTAAACTGCACTTGGGATCCAAGTGTCTTGAATGCAAAAATGTGTTCTACCATTGATTTTTGTAAATCATACTTCTTCATTGAGGCTAGGGAGACAGAGAGGATGCAATTATTCGGTTGTCAATCAAGTGTCTTGCATATGCTCAGAGCCACTTAAAATCTTTCATATTGAGAATTTTTCACCCTTGATTCACTGGCTGAACTTTGTAGCTAGCCACCTACTGCAGCATTTGTAGGGTATTGGTGCTCTCAAGGTGAAATAAACACAGGAACTTGTTGAGATGGTGGAATGATGGAGAAAGTGACAAAACTTAACTGAGTAGGTTGTAATCCCATTCACTGGGATGTTCTTTCCCAACCTGATAGTTTCCAGAAGTGTTGGACTCCTACTATCGCCAGGCATTGGTTATATTATTAGCTTTGTAAGTCCAACTGTAAAACAAACTCAAGTTAAAGGAAGACAAAACAATAAGTGTTCTTTTGAATGTGTCAATATCCATATGTGTCCCTACAAGTCAATGGTGGCAGACTGTTAATCCAATGGCCCATTTTCAAAAATGTTTAAAACAACACAATAATTGATTATAATGTAATCAATCAATATTGGTGTCAGTGGCAATGAACTATTACAGCTGTAACTTGGTTAATGAAGTAGATGTGCTTCTTGAACATTACCAGAGGCAGAAATAATATGGAAAGAATAGGGATAAATTCCTACACCTCAAAAAAGAAGAGCTATTCAATGTAGTTCAGCAAACTCTTTATTCCACATAACTGCACACATGTGAAATGAAACAACCAGGTCAGGTAAGCCTTGTAGAAGTAATGAAATATGTCAATTCTATTACAGGCTTCTTCCAAAATGCATCCAGGGATACCTTGTTCTTTCATGAGCATTCACTTTTCTGAAGACTGTTTTGGTGACTGCAATTATAGATCTATACCCCCCCCTTTTTTTTTATCATGCTGAGTATAGCTGGTGAGGCAAGCTTATCTGTTCTCCCCTTTTTTCTCTGTTTTGCTGTTCACATGTGCTCAGTAAGGGATTCTGGAAGCAGCTGCAATTTACCTTGTCTGTTGCAGGCAAGCACAGACAGTTACAATAAGATCAACTATAGTAGAATCCCAGTCTATCCCAGCTCAAATTTTATTGTACTGTTTAGTTCAGACATGTTGGTGCAACGCAAGACCAAAAATCTGTGTTACTCCAGCCTTTCTAGGCTACTAATCCCAGTACCCGATAACAAGGACCATTGTATTACATTGGTGTTTTTTTAATGTCTTTTTGCTTATGAGAGGACATATTCATTAGTGTTTAAACAAGCTTCATTTATATACCGCTTCATACCGCCTAAGCCAAGGGTCGGCAACCTACGGCCCGCGGGCCACATGCGGCCTGCCGAGCCATTGGGACCGGCCCCTGCTCGGTCCTGCTGCTGATTGCCACCACCAAAGGCCCCCGTGGCAGGCAAGGGGGGGCTTGCGCACGGGCCCATTGACCTCCTGCGCAGGCATGTGGGGGCCTTTGGCCTTCGGCCTCCGGCACAGGCGCGTGGGGGCCTTTGCGCGCGGGGTAAGTGGCAGCAAGGGGGCATGTGGTGGGCAAGGGGGGCAAATGGCGGGCAAGGGGGCAAGTGGCGGGCAAGGGGGCAAGTGGCGGGCAAGGAGGAGCAAGGGGGGCAATTGTCTATAGAAGCCTCAGAAACATGCATTTATATTAACATTTTTTAAAAAATCAGCAGATTTTTTGCATGTCCTCCATTTTTTTTATTTAAAAAGTGTCCTCCATTTTAATTTTTTGTCCTACATTTGTCCCGGTTTTTTTATTTAATTTTTTTAAAAAAAAATATTTAATTTTTTTTTTGGCTTCGGCCCCCCGAGTTGTCTGAGGGACAGCAAACCGGCCCCCGGGTCAAAAAGGTTGCCTACCCCTGGCCTAAGCAGTGTCTAAGCAGTTTACAACTGTAAGCTAATTTGCCCCAACAATCTGTGCACTCATTTTAGCGACCTCAGAAGGATGCAAGCCTGAGTCAAGCTTGAACCCTTTTGCTGGTCTTGAACTCGCAACCTTAATGTACCACAACACCCTTTGTTGTTTTTTTCTGCAGCAGAGAATCACAACTACCATATTGGAAACATCCCCAACTACATCAGGGCTGAGCTTTAGTTTTTCAAATAAGGAAACTTAACAGATACTGCCTGCCTTAAAATCTTTAGGGTTTTCCCACTGTTGCCTCCTCTACATCCACTGGATCCATTTTGGAAAGCCTCTTGGATCTGCACTAAGGATTTTCCTAAAGCTTTTAAAAACAACAACACAAAACACCAGAGATGTATTTTGCTGATGTGATCCTGCTTCTCTTCCTTTCCCTTTTTAATTAATTTTCTTATACTAATAATACTGCAGGGGGAAAGGGCCATTTCACTGAAACACTGATGCACTATAAAACTAAGACAAATAATTTAAGAAGAAAGAAAGGAAACAAGGAGACTATTCTGTTCCAATATGTCTCATAATTTAACAATAATCCCACTCAAGCATGAGAGAGTAACATGCTGCAGCTGGTGTGGGGAATTTCCAGAAAATAGTCTGGGCAAACAGAAACATTGTTTGAATATGTTTTTTAAAATGCTTAAAAACTACAGCAACAAATACCGCAACCTTGTGACATGTTTGCCCCACCTACATTTTAGAGGGGCTTTTTGTTGTTGTTGTATGCCTTCAAGTCATTTCCAATTTATGGCTGCTCTAAATTCATGGGGATTTCTTGGCAAAATTGGGTTTGCTGTTGCTTTCCTCTAATGCTGAGAGAATGTGGCTTGCTCAAAGCCACTTGGTGAGTCGATGGCTGAGTGGGGATCTGAACCCTGGTCTCCATAACCTAGCATGCTTCTCCATGCTGTAAAACCAGAGACTCTCCAAAGCTCTGGAATGCTTATTTATGCATTATATGTCTCTCCTTTTTTCCAAACTAGACCCAAAACAGATTACCATACAAGTTAAAATAACTTACCCTAGTTTTCACCTCTGTAGCCCCACAACTACTTGGAAAATATTATTTAGACTACAATTCTTTTGTGTCCTTAAAAACATTGCTTGCAGCTCTAAGAAAATATGTGTATGTGTGTGTGTGTTCCTGCTAAGTGCAGACCTTGGGAAACTAAATTTTCTAGTGAGAGAAACCTTTTCTCATTTATGTTGGACTTGGTTTTTATTATCTGAATGTTGTGCTTAGACCAACTGCAATTTATTTCTCCCTCACTCCTTTCCTTTGACACTGATAAGACTCACAAGACAAGTTTCCAAGGTGAAGTGAATTGATATCCTACAAAGTTAATGCTAAAATGAAAAACACTAATCTTTTAAAAAATTAATTTTATTTTTTTTAAAGGGAGATAGTGTGTGTGTTGGGGGGGGGGGAGAAGTCAGAGCTAAACTTTATGTAATTTAAAAACCCTTTAGTCCAAGATGACATTGACTATTGTTCAACAATGTTTAAATGTTTACGAACTTCCATTTTCCAATGTTTGGTAAAACATTCAATTGTAGTATAAAACCAGCTGATCTTAAAGGTGTTGCTACATTCCATTTTTTCCTCTTCCTCCCATCCTCCTTTTTACATCTAATTTTACATTTTCTCTTTGAAAACATGGGTGAGACTGGCACTTCATATCAGGAATGAGGAATGGGTGACCCTTCTGTGGACATCAGTTCTTATACTATGCCACTGACTACACCAACTAAAGGTAATGGGAGTTGCATTCTGGTTCAGCAACATTTGAAAGAACACATTATTAAATGGAACTTTTATATCATAATTGTCTGTGGTTGTTCTTGTTGTGTGACTTCAAGTAATTTCTGACCCCAAGGTGAACCAATCATAGGTTTGTTTGTTTTTTTGTGGCAGGGTTTTTGAAAGGGGGTTTGCCTTTGCCTCCTTCTGAGGCTGAGAGAATGTGACTTGCCCAGGGTCATCAACTGAGTTTCCATAGCTGAATCGAGTTTTGAACCCAGGTCTCCAGAGTTATAGTTGAGTCCTCAAGCCACTACACCATGTTGGCTCTCAGGTAATGGTCTACCTGGTTCCAAATAAATTATTTTGATAGACTTGCCTTTCCAATACCTCTGAGCACCCATTTATACATATTTTTATACATGACAGATCTATTAAATACTACCAATACACAAAAATGCTTTTGAAAAAAACATGGGGGAGGGTAGTGCTCACAGTTGAAAATGAGAGCTTTTTTTATATGGAAGAAAAATTAAACTCTTTAATGAAGAAGAAAGGTTAAATCCTACTTTATTAGAAACTGAAAAGAGAGGATTTGTCATGCTGGTACAAAAAAAATGACGCTAAAAGGACTTGCCAGCTCTTGTATAGCAGACAGTAGTCTGGCATGCCATGTACCTGACCTTTCAACAAACCACAACAGTGAAACACAGACATACCCAAGCAGTCAGTTAATTTGGGGGATCTGTTTGAATCTGATAAGTAAGATTCTGACTTTTTTTTTAAGGAACACTAATAGGAGAAAGAGTTCTCAGTGAGAAAGTTATCAGATGTCATCTCATTTTTTCATGGTAAAAGCAAAAGCTCAGCTGATGGTATTTAAACTGTCAGTTCAAATTTCCAACAAATTTCAAACCTTTTGCTTCAACTCTAGGACAGTATGCGGAAAGATGTCTTGAAGAAAATTTTCCTCCTGCCTTCGCTTTACTGGTTGCAGTGTGTCTTGAAAGTAGGGTTGCCATAATTCTCTTCCAGAAAATTGGAATAAAATGTAGGAAAAAATGCAGGACAAAATGTAGGGCATTCAAGAAAAATGAAAGACATGAGCAATTAAAGGTGGCAGCAGCCTTCAATCCCCACTCATGGTCCCCAAGACCACCAGGCCACTCCCAGAGGCCCCAGCCAGGCCTGCCTGCCTGTCCATGCTGCCAAAAGCACAGGGAAGTGCTCTAGACCTACCACCATCCTGGCTCCCAAAACCACCAGGCCACCCTTGGAGACCCTAGCCAGCCCTACCGACCTGACTACCTGCACCAACTCAGCTGATCGGCAGAAGCCCCGCACGCAGGCCATGCCAGGGAGGCTTGGCCTCCGGCTCTCTCTGGGCCTCCTCTGGCTGGCGGAGGCCCTACTAGGAGGCCATGCAAGTGAGGCCTGACACCCTGGATGTTTTGAGGGCTGGTTTGTTGGCTGGACAGCTGATGCCCCGTGCAGCTGTACCAGGGTCAGGGAGGCCTTGCTGGGTCTGGGACATAATTCCAAAACCAGGCAGGGCATCCCAAAGAACGTTAAAACCAGGAATGTCCCAGGAAAAAATGAGATATGGCAGCCCTACTTAAAAGAGAAACTCCCTTTGTTCCCTTTTTGGATGATTGGATACAAAGAGGGATTCTCAGAAAAAGAATGTTATCATGCAATGTTGTGTATGTCATAAAATTTGAAGTGTAAACTTGCTCAACACTGTCTGTTCCAACTAGTGGCAGCAGCTCTGATTTCATGCTAGTTTCAAGACAAGAGCATTGCCTTGAAAGACATACAAACACACTGGCCTCATTCCTCACCTCACTTGGGAGTGGGAATATTGTGGACTGTGTGTGAAATGCCAATTCCACCAGAGCAGCTATCAGACCCCCTTGCACACCATTTCTCTCTCTCCCTTCAAAAAAGAATTAGCTTAAAATTGATCAAGAAGTCCCCCCCCATGACTGTGATTGTGGATGTTAATGCTATTATCATCTCTCAGCCTTTGGGGAGCCTGTAACAGTCCTAAAAACAGGCGTGGGTGCAGTCTAGCAGGAATGGAAAGCAAGGTGGATGGTGCCCTCAAACCCTCTGCAGTTGCTCATCCCTACAGCCCCAAGCTGTATTATTTTCATACTTACCTATCCTGTTTGTTCATTTGATAGAATTATAAAATCAGAATTATAGAGTTGGAAGAGACCACAAGGGCCATCCAGTCCAACCCCCTGCCGTGCAGGAACTCACAATCAAAGCATCCCCGACAGATATCAATTGCCCCATACAACTTTTGACTATAGAAACTTGGAATTTGTAGTTTGTTGAGATAATTAGAATTCTTTGCTACATTTGCTACATGGTCCATTTCCTCTTACATACTGTTCCCCTTACCATAAGTACCTATTTACATTACTGAATTAAAAAGAACTAATCATGTCTTAGAGGTTTCATCACTGAACTATGACTCTGGAGACCAGGGCTCAGTTCCTTGCTTGGCCATGAAACCCACTGAGGTCACCTTGAGTAAGTCACGTTCTCTCAGCCACAGGGGAAGGTAATGGCAAACCTCCTCTGAACAACTCTTGCCAAGAAAATCCCATGATAGTTTTGCCTTAGGGTTGCCATGAGACAGAAATGACTTGAAGACACACAACGCACACACACACTCCTTACCTACCCCTATTCTGGTGTACTTTATTTATTTGAACTAAATATAGTGGACTAAAGCTTTCTAGCTGAAAATTCAAAGCCCGTGCTGTTATGGTAATTAAAGTGGTACAAAAACGATATAATGTGTAATGCAGATGCATCCATAGATACAGGAGATCACATTTGAGAACTAAGAGGCTGTGCCAAAGATTTCATAGGAAACTTTCATTCTCCATGGTAGAAAGTAAAAAAAGGGCAACACCCAGAAGAACTAAGAGAGGCAAGTGTATTAACAGATGTATTTGTTTATTTATTAAAATTACTTCTCCATAGAGAAGCCCTTTGGGTGGTTTACAATAATGGACAGCACAATTAAAAAATGAAGGAGAACAAGCAATTCAATCTGTAAAGTGCAACAAGCATTATCTTTCTCTATATATACCCCAAATTCAGGCTGTGACTGTTGTTGTTTGTGCAGCCAAAACAGCACCTCCCACCCACAACACACACTGGGGGGGGGGGGGGGAGTCATCAACAGATTTATCAGAACCTCAGAATTTGTAAAAGTACCAAACATCTTTATGGGAGGAGGCTTTAAAATAGAGATAGAAGAATATCCAGTACTGCCCAATAAGCACTAAGTATGCTCAGTGATCAAAGGACGTTGATTGACTGTTAGAAAATGGGAAATGCAGTGGAAAGGGGAACGGAATGGAGTATCATGGAAAAAGTGATTGCTGAAAGACTTGGACCTGGGAATTAGGAGCATACTGAAGCATCTTGTTGCAAATCCCACTTGTAATTTGTATTAATATTCACTGTGGTTTCTATTTGATTAAATAAAAATCTTTCACTTCTGTGGTGAATTCAGCTTGCATGGGAAACATCAAAAAATGAAGACATGTATCCCCATGTGTAATTTCCAGACAATTTGTATGAAGTCTCTCTCTCCTTGCTACTTTTGAAAATAATATTGTATTGAGATAATAAATCAGACTGTTGCCTAAATACCCTAAAGGTACCAGAGCCTGTCTGAATTTGGAATCTAAGCAAGGTCAGTCCTGGTTAGTGCTTGGATGGGAGACTGCCAGCAAATAACAGATCCTGGAGGCTGTTTCAGAGGAAGGAACTGGCAAATCACCTCTGTGTATTCCTTACCTAAGAAAATCCCATAAAATTCATGGGATTGTCATAAATCAACAGTTAATTTAAAGGCACACACACACACACATGCACATACAATAAAATATTCCTTGAACCATTATATAGATTCATAGTAATTTAATATATGTAAAATCCTCACTTGAAATTTTCAGTTATTAAAGGGAGTTTGTTAAGCTGCCACAAATGTCAAAAGTTCTTAGCTATCCTGACAGTTATGTAATTGCTCTATACAAACACCCACACAACAGAATAGACCTAAACCGGCCCAAATTGCATGTGTGAGTCACGGCTATTTCCATTATGCAAAAATTCTGTCCCAAATTTTATTTCTCAGAAAAGATTTTAAATGCCGAAAACAAGGTGTGGGTGTTACTTTTAAGCAGAAAAGCTTAAACTAAAAAAGGCGAAGGGTTTGACAAAGAGTCTCATGTTATAGCATCATCACTGGAGAAATTCAGAGCTTTAGGAAAATTCCTTTTTTGGATTATAACTCTCAGAATTTCCTAGCCAGCATGGACTATGCTCACATTGTCTATGGGATTAAAGGTGTTGCCATCCAAAAAGTGATTTTTCCAGGCTCTAATACTGTATAGATTCTGGTTACTGCAAAGGCTGTTGTGGAGCTGGAAAAGCTGCAAAAGACAATCAAAAGGGTCATCAGGTGGAAGCAACTTCTCTAAACAGAAAATGTTTAGTGTTTGAAGATATTTAGGTAAGAAAGTTGATAGTGGGGGAGATAAGAGAAATTTACAAAGTCTTGCATAATGTGCAGAAAGTGCTGAAGTCCCCCCCCCACCCCATCATTGTGTCCTAGTACTAGATTCCATGGCCATATACTGAAGGGGAATCGTGGACATTTAGAAAGGACAAAAAGAAGTTCTTTACACACTGGATAGTAAAACTGTGGAATTCTTTTTTGTAAGAACTAGTGATGGCCACCAACTTTAAAAGGAAAGTAGATTTACCCTAAAGGCATCTGATCCCTTCTGATCTTGGAAGCTAAGTAGGGGGTCACTCTAGTCAGTACTTAGATGGGAGACTGAGAACAAATATCAGGTTCTCTAGGCTTCAGAGGAAGGAGCTGGCAAACCAATTCTTATTCCTTGCCTAAGCAAACCTTATGAAATTCATGGGGTCACCACATGTTGACAGGTGAGTCACACACACATACACACACACACACACACACACAGAGAGAGAGAGAGAGAGAGCTATCAATGGGTGCTAGGATGCATACTGCCTCTAGAAGGCAGTATATCTCTGCAAACCTGTCACTGAGGAACAACAGTGGGAGAGGGCTGTTGCCTTCTGGAGATTTACTTTTAAATGTAATTCTTTATAATTGTACTTCCAAGGTTATAGAAATAGTTTCCATTATAGTTACAAATTTAAAAGGAACTTTACTGTTTTCCTATTTCTGAAAAGCAACAAAACGATGCTTTTGAAGTTTCTTTGTTGTTGCTTTTTAAAAATCTAAGTACTGTACTCTGCTGCCCAGTAAGACAAAACACACTCTCTCTGGCCCATCTTGTAGTCACTTTAGTGACCACATAGGAACAGAATAAAAAGCTGGAAAGCGTCTATTCATAGTGGAAGACTGAACAAAGTCCCAAGTGCTGTATGATGGTAGAAAAGTTCTGTTTATTAAAAAAAAGTCCAGTGTGTTTCAGCCTTATCACCAATAGCCTTCTTCAAGGGCAATTCTCACCAATTTCTGGAGTCATAGTCTGCACTGTCTATAAAAGTGGATCTTCTGAGTGTGGTGGTTGTTATGTGCCTTCAATTCATTTTTGACTTAAGATGACCCTAAGGTGAACCTATCACAGGATGTTTTGGGCAGGTTTCTTTAGAGGGGGTTTGCCATTGCCATCTTTTAAGGCTGAGAAAATATGACATGCCCAAGGCATGGTTGAGCCTGGATTCAAACTCTGGTCTCCACAGTCATAGAGAATACTCCTTTGAGTATTAGAAAGAAGGGATAGTCAGAAGAAGGCCAATTGGTAGTCCCATCCTATGGAATACTGGGATTTGTAGTCTGACAAGGTCTTTAGCCTTCTTTGCCAAAGAACACTGGTGCCTCACAAAACTACAAATCTCAGGATTCTGTAGGAGAGAGAGAGAGAGAGCTAGCTGAAAGACTACATTATTTCTACAGTGTGGATGTAACCCTAGAATCCTAGACCAACACTTGAACCAGTATACCCTGCTGGCTCTCCCAATGAGGACTGGAATCTGGATTTCTGGTGCTCTGACTGTAACACCTTGATTGCATCTCCCTTGAAAAATTCTTCTTGTTCTCTTGTATCCTTTGTATCATTATATTAATTGATGCTGTGCACAGACAGTTGGCAGTTGTTTACACTTTTCATACGATGAAAAAAACACGCCTTCACCAGTCCTCTAATGACCTAAGTCCCTAGGGTCAGAGCATCTAGAGGCTTGGGAGAAAAGGAGCCTGGAAACCCAGAAGAAAACAAATCTGTAAGTCGAGAAGTCAGACACAGGCTAAAACTTGGAACTAGGTAAGATCCTCAAGTGCAAAGCTATATCATTAAATAGCAAAGTCAGAATTATCCATGCCATTGTATTTTTGATTTCTACGTATGGCTGTGAAAGAAAGGTGACAGGAGGAAGATCAATTTGTCTGAAAGGTGGTGCTGGAGGAGTGTTTAGTGGATACAATGAACTGCAAAAAAGACAAAATAAATGGGTCCTAGAGCAAATCAAACCAGAACTTTCCCTAGAAGCCAAAGTAATGCCATCATACTTTGGACATATTCTAAGATGATGGCTCACAAGAAGAGATGATAATGTTTGGTAAAGTGGAAAGCAGTAGTAAAAGAGGAAGACTGCATGGGCAGACTCAGGACTTTATCGTACCGCCTCCAGTGCCTGACTTACCTCTTCGGAATTTGGCTCAAATTTGGAAGTTAGGCTGATTTTATTGCACTGACTTTTCTCTCAAAATGGCTTCCCATTGCCTCCAGTGCTGAATTTGGGCCCCGTAAGTCACTTCGGTGGCCATTTTTTCCAATTCCAAAGCTTCTGATTTGGAAAAAATGGCTGCCGAAGTGACTTACAGGGCCCGAATTCAGCACTGGAGGCAATGAGAAGCCGTTTAGAGGGAAAAGTCTGTGCGATAAAATCAGCCTAATGTCTGAATTTGAGCCAAATTAGGAAGAAGTAAGTCGGGTGGGGCGATAAAGTTCTCAGTCAAGGAAGCCACAGCCCTGAGTTTGCAAGACCTGAGCAGGGTTACTGAAAATACTGTAGGGTCTTGGACATCCCTCATACTTAGGGTCAATAACTGAGAGCTGACTTGACAGCACATAACAGCAAACAGAGAGGACAGACAATTGTCATTTTATTGCAGGGATAAACAGCTGTGGGTGGCAAAGGGGGTTCATTACCTCCCAAGGGAACTCAGAGGACCTCAAACACTGCACTGCACCCCTGTGTGTGTGTTGCCCCAAAATGTCTTCCATGGGGTGTGATGAGCATTGGATTCACCACATTTTAAAAACAGTCACTATCCATTCTTTTTTTTTTCTTTCTTTTTTTCTTCTGGCCTAAAATGACATGGGTCCCCCTCCCCTCAAAATGTGAACAAAAGGACATTTGGAGGCAAAACAAAAAACAAAACAAAAAAACAAACAAAAAAACAAACAAAAAAACTCCTACCATCATACAGCGCTTGGGACTTTTAAAACCCCTGGAGAACCACAAAAATGGCCCTGGGGACATGTGCTTCATATGTCAGACTTTGTTGTTTTGCCAATCTCTTTTAGTGCTTTGCCATAAAAAATAAATTTAACCTTTTTAAATTCCTTATTATGGAGAAGACCATGTTTGGGGGTCAGTGGGTAGCAGAGAGGCAGAATACCAGAGGCCTAAATCAAACCATTAAATTCAATTATTAAGTTGATTCATATAATTTGTACAATTTCAAAAAAAAAAACATTTCGTTACTAAGTTTTCTGGTTAGCCATACTTGTGGTTTTGCTCATAAGTACTTGAGTAGACCTGACTGAATTCAGTAGGGGTTTATTTCCATGTAATCATGCATAGATTTCCACTATCATAGATTTTATTCCCCCATTTCCAGTTCTTGCATACATTTGATAATCAGATTTTCTGGAGTGCTTCTCAATATTGGAATTGTCATTATCAGGATCTCACCACCCAGTCTAAGCCAGCAGTTGCAACACATACAGTGGGCCCTCCACATTCATTGAGGTTAAAGGTGCAGGACCCTTGTGAAAGTGGAAAAACTGCAAATAAATGCTATTTGGCTAGCTACCTAGGGCAATGCTTTCTCTGGAGAACCATTTTAGCCACATAAGAAAAGGAGCTGAGCTTTATCACAAATTATGTGCCCAGTGGCATCACTAGGAGTTTGGACCACACCAGGTGACACCCTAAGGGGAGGTGACACTACTCCTCTTCAAACACCTGCCTTTTGGAAGAAAAGGGTTGTGGCATTTATCTGTTTCCCTTTAAAATGCTTTAAGAGATGGTGGGAGTGGGGTGAAGCTCAGTGGGAAGAGAAAGAAGAGGCCCCTGAATTTTTTAAATTAAAATTTCATATTTGAAAACTTATTTTTTAAAAAAAATAAAATAAAAAGCTAGACATTTTAAAAATGTTTAATTCTTTTAAAATTTTCTTTAAAGACATCACATTTAAACCAAATAGCAACAGAAAGTACATTTCTATGGCAGGATACAAAACGCCGCTTCCCTGTGGCCTGGAAAGGGGTGTCCTTGGGGCTTCATGCCCCAAGAACACCTTGACAGCGGCAGGGAAAGGGAGAAAAGGGCCGCTGTATCACTGGCATGGCCACAAGAACCCTTCAGCAGTGCCAAGATGTAATGGCCGCGCCGCGCCTTTTGGACACGACACGGCCGTTACGTCAAAATGGCGGCACTCATGTGTACAAGGCGCCTCCATTTTGATGCCCCCGTCACATGCTAGGGGTGAGGCCAGTATGGACGCTGCATCCTCGGTCAACCTCTAGCACGTGACGGGGGCGGCGCAAAGGCCCGTTTAAATCGGGCCTATATCACTTATCAGTGCACTCAGTGCACTAGAATGTCTCTCTTCAGTTGATGATAAAGTCTTGTCAAAGTGATGAAACTAAATATTTTTATTACATAATAGGTTTTGACAGAAAATTCTAGCATCTCGACTTCATAGGAAGTCATAGGCCTTTTATATCAAGTACAGATCCACATTCCTCCACCATACTTCAGGTTTAATAAAGTAGCCAGCCATGTGTCTCTGCAGATATTTTGGACTATAAATCCCACAATCTCTGGCTGTTGACCATGCTGGCTGGGAGCAGTAGTCCACCATATCTGGAGAGCACCAGTTCCTCCTATTGAGATGATCATTTATTCTCCAACTTGATGGCCTTCAAATGTGTTAAATTAAACCTTTGATCATCTCCAGCCAGAATTGTTCATTGGTCACTCACCAAGGATCATTGGAGTTATTTCTGTCAATTATAAAGAGAGGTTTCAGAGATTTCATGGCACTTTATTCTATTCCTTCGCTACTTACCTGGCTCAGCAGAGACTGGTGCTTTACATGCCATATCTCAGAGTAACGTTTGTATATTGAGAAACAGACAAAACTGGGCATGCAATTTAGAAATTCATTACTTCTAAACGTAAAAACATTCACTTTTAGCCCTTGTCTGTATCAATCAGTCATGGAAGGCCTGCTCAAATATTCAAGCAAATTCAGTTTTATAAGTACAACCAAATTAATTGTGATGACTCTTTAGTCTTTAATGTGCCACTCAAGACTCCTTGTTCTCTCAGAAGGGCCATTTTATTTGTATCACCTTCTGTTTAAACACTCAAAATGTCAACCTTTCTCCACTCCAAACACAGAAAGCCAAAAATAGTGAGATACATAAATCAATGGTGAATGTTATGATCATTTCCCGTACATGTTTCTAGAAACAACTGGAGAGTAGTCTATTGTTGAGTAAAACAGCATGCAGCACACAGAGAAGAGCCAAGTAAAACTGGATGGGGAGAGGTATTCCATCAGTCATCCTTGATATGAGAATGCAAGTGTAAGTCCTTGTTTTAATTTGTAAAATGTTGGAATATGAGGATCTGAATCAATAGTACAGTCAGGTAATGTTAGACTCTGGACTTAATAGTCTGGATATGGTAGAATGGAAGGGCTGTTTAGATCAGTGGTTCTCTGGTAGAGAGAGTCTGCTTCTTGTTCTACACACTCTGGTTCTACAGATGTTTGGGACTTCAACTCCCTGCATACTTGGCTATATTGACCATGCTACCTGTGACATCTGGGAGCTGGGGTCTGAGATATCTATAGCATTTTTTGCACAGGAAACAGCTTCTTTTGTGCAGAAGATGGTATCCCTGTGCAGAAATATTTATTGAGGGGAAAAATGCTTTTTTTCCCACAAAATCATCACATGCGAATTTTGTGTAGAATAAGTCCCGAATTGCAACTACGATGAAAAAATTGAGGTTTTCAAATACTTTCTTGCAGGAGAAAGAAAACTGCTAAAATTATTCATCATTTCCTTTGAGAAGAAAATGAATGAAGTATTACATCCTTAATGCAGACTCCTTGTCTTTAATATTTCTCTTACACATGCATCCTTTCTTTGCTTGATGAAGAGATCTGTGCAGTTTCAGAAGCCTGCACAAAGATTTTTATTTCTTCTAGCTGCCTTAATAATAAAAAAGCTCCCTGTGGAATGTGGGATTTAGTATCGTTTATATAATATATGTTAAAGGAATGCTCAGAATTTTTTGCACCTTCATGGGCTTTTTCACAAGCTTTTCCATGGGCTTAGTAGCAATTATCAATGTACGGTGGTGGAAGAGGGTGTCTATGCAGCAACAAGTCCTATGAACAAATCTGAGTGCTAGAACAAATCAGAACTGAACTGTCACATGAAACCAAGATTAATAAACTGAGACTATTATACTTTGCACAGATCATGGAGCCATTTGACTCACTGGAAAAAGAAGATAATGTTTGGTACGGTAGAGATTTGTTGTTTGGTTGTTGTTGTGTGCTTTCAAGACATTTCTGACTTATGGGGACCCTAAGGATGTCTAAGTGTACACTGTAGAAATAATGCAGTTTGACACTACTTTGGCTGCCATGGCTCCATTATACAGACCCTTGGGATCTGTAGTTTATTGTGGCACTCTTTGGCAAGGAAGGCTAAAGACCTTATAAAATTGATCTTGTCTGTTGAATCGTGTGCCATCATGTTGTTTCTGACTAATAGTGGCCCTTAGGGATTTGCTTCTCCAGAGGGGGTTTGTCATTGCCATCTTTTGAGGTTGAGAGAGCGTGACTTGCCCAAGTTTTACGTGGCTGAGGTGGGATTCCAACCCTGGTCTTCAGAGTTGCAATCCAGCATTCGAACACCATGTTGGCTCTCTTAGGACTGAGCTGCAGCACTTCAAATGGTGTCAAGCTGCATTATTTCTACAGGGTAGATGCACCTTAAGGTAAACCTATAATGGGGTTTTCTGGGGCTGTGTGTGTGTGACTCCCCCCAAGGCCATGCAGTGAGTTTCCATGGTCCAGCTGGGATCTGAACCTTGATTTCCAGAGTCCTAGACTAACAAGGAAGACCATACTAGAGGTGAATGGATTCAGTCAAGGCATTCAGGACTGTCCTGAGTTTGGAAGACATGAGCAGAGGCAGTTAAGGACTGGGGTCTTGGAGGATGCCAAATATAGGGTGGCCAGATGCCCTCTTTTTCCAGGACATGTCCTACATTCCAACTTTCTGTCCAGGAGGCATTTCAAAATATCCTCTGGTTTGAGCATGACTAAGGTTGGTCTACATGAGTATCTTTTTAGCGCTTTCTTGTGCTTTTTCACAATTTCCCATGGACATTTTTTTGTTTCCACTATTCTTGTGATATTTCTCATATAACCACATTCATGTGAACACTTTTGCCCACAGCAGTGTCATTGCGAGCTGCATTAAATCTACCTCTCACTGAAGAGAAATTCCAGTCTGTTCAGTGCAATGCAAATTGGAAGACTACATGTGTGATAATGCACAATCTTCTGGATCTCTGATAAAAATTGCAATCCCAGAAACTATGTGTTATGAAGAATTTTCTGCCCCGCTTTAAGAAACTAATGTGTTCAGATTGCAGAGAAACACATCATATTCTACACACATTCAACCAGGATAATTTACATCATAAAGATTTCCCCTAAGAGAAGCATGAATTCATATTTATATGAATGTTTTCCACCTTTATTTGGTCTTGTTCTCTATTTTTCTGGAATGGCCTACATTTTGTGGTGCCTTATCCTCTTTTGTGGTTAGGACATCAGGTTAACCTGGCCGAGTATCAGCCACAACAAAACAATTGCCAGACGTGTGGACTTCCTTCTCAGGCTTTCCCTCCAAACGGAGGCCATGGCTATTGCTTGGACAGCAAACCTGGCTGCATCTGCAGAAATAATCTGATTTGATGCCACTTCAACTCCCATGTCTCCATTCTTGAGATTTTTAGTTTTGTAAGGCATTAGCACCCTTTGGCAGGGAAGGCTTACAAAACCTTATAAAACTACCAATCCCAGAATTCCACAGGATTGAGCTACAGCACTTAAAGTCGTGTCAAACTGCATTATTTCTGCAATGTAGATGCACCCCTAGCATAACAACACTCAAACCACAGAGCTCTATGGAATGACCCTGAAGGAGATCCGCAACATTTCTACTCTTACAGCCTTTAAGAAGGTTCTTAAGATGGATCTCTTCTGGCAGGCCTTCCATACCTAGTACCTCTCCCCGTTTACTGTGACTTACATCGCTCTGTCCACCAATTCTTCTCTTAAATTTAATGAGAAGAATTAAATTAAAATTAATTAAAATAAAATTCCTGCCTCAAGAAGAATAATCCTCCCTCCATACCAATTGTCATCATCAGACCTGGGAGGGAGTGAAAAAGACAGGCCCAGTTCCATCAGGTCTAGCTGTAAATTCTGTGACTTACGTCACTGTCTTTTATCTTATCCTATTTTATTTTATTGTATTCTCTGTATTTTTATTGCTGTAACCTGCTCGGATTCCTTGTAATTGGGTGGGCTATAAATAAATAA
>NC_056526.1:46997731-47051410 GCF_019175285.1 Sceloporus undulatus
ATTATTATTATTATTATTATTATTATTATTATTATTATTATTATTATTATTTTACTCTGGTACCATAACCATCTACAGTCCCCAGAACGCCATAGCCATGGCCATTAAAGGGATGTCAAAGCAAACTATTTCTGCAATGTAGATGCAGTGACTGCTGCCTTCTTGGCAGGAATCCCCGGATGCCTCAGGCGTCATGCACTGAGGAAAGTGTGGGAAGGATTTCTTGGAAAGCCCAGAAAATGAAGAGGAGAAGGCGAAGGAGAAGAAGGGAGCGAGAGGGCTGAGGGTGGGAGGGATGGAAGAAGGGCTTCCATTTCAAGATGTTGGAGGGAACAATGGAGAAGAAGGGCCCAAACAGACAGGCCAAAATAAAGTTGCTTCAGGTCACTTTGGAGGTATGCTGTTTAAATGCTGCATGTGTCCTAAGAGGCTGGAAGCCATGCCAAAGCCACACTCCAGTCCTAAGGCTTTGGGACAGCTTCTGGCCTCTTAATATGTGTGTGTCATTTAAACAGCATACCTTCAAAGTGACCCAAAGCAGCTTTGTTGTGGCCTGTCTGTTTGGCCAGAAAAGCACTGACAAGTCCAGCCCAGACTTCCTTCCTGACAGAAAAGTCTCAGCTCCTTCTTCCTCCATTCCCTCACTTTCCCCTGAGGGGAGGATTTCCTCAACCACAAAGCTGGCTTTCTCCCCCCTTAAGGGTTTTAAGGTTGTTGTCGTTGTTAAGTAAGGCCAAGTCGACTTATGGAGACCCTAGGAATGACAGAAGTCTCAGTTTCGCCCACACTGCAGAAATAATCCACTGATACTGCTTTAACTGCCCTCCATGTTAGGGAATCCCGGGGATTGTCATTTGTTGTGGGACTCAAGCGCCCTGACAGAAAGAGAAGGCTAAGAGGCCTCACAAAACAGTTCCCAACATTCTCAAGCATTGCGTCATGGAGGTGAAACCTGTGTCAAACTGGATTATTTCTGCAGTGGAGATGCAGCCCCGGTGTGTGTGTGTGGAAAGAACCGCTGCTTTTTATCTTCCCACTAAAGATGATGGTACTGATGATTTGTTTAATTGTTTGTTTGTATATTGCCTTCCTCTCGATATAGGGACTCAAGGCGACTGACAAAATTTAAAACACCCAAGGAGACTGAAGGAAAGCTCATGCTGCCAATTTCTTTCAGTTAGTCTCAAAGGTGCCACAAGATCTTTCTTAATAATAATAATAATAATAATAATAATAATTCCAAAAGCACTTGAGGAAGTAGACTGCAGTCTACAAAAGGTCATGCTGCCAATTTCTTTCTTTCAGTTAGTCTCTAAGATGCCACAAGATTTCTCTGTGATGATGATGATGATGATGATGATGGTACCGAAAGCATCTGAGGAAGGAGGCTGAAGCCTAGGAGCCCTGGTGGCGCAGTGGTTAAATGCCTGTACTGCAGCCATTCACTCGAAACCACAAGGTTGTGAGTTCAAGACCAGCAAAAGGGCCCAAGCTCAACTCAGGCTTGCATCCTTCTGAGGTCGCTAAAATGAGTACCCAGACTGTTGGGGGCAAATTAGCTTACTTGCTAATTAGCTTACTTGCTGTTCACCGCTATGATCTTTGGAATAGCGGTATATAAATAAAACAAATTATTATTAATTATTATTATTAGGAAAGGTCATGTTGCCACTTTCTTTCTTTCTTTCTTTCTTTCTTTCATTAGTCTCATAGATCTCTCTACAAAATTTAAAACAGTACAAGTTAACAACCAAACAGAGCATTACAGTGTAGATACAAAGATTAAGAAAAAAGGTTTTAAAAAGCTACATACATTACACATTGAAGTTTAAAATGTGTTAAAAACTTGATACAAACCTTAACAAAAAACAACAACTAAGCTCTACAAAATCCCCCAAATACAGTACAGACAGAGCCATAGGAGGCAGGCATTTTATTAGGGCTGTAAGGATTTTAAAAGCAGAGGGCCAGGAGTGGAAGGGAGGCATCCAAGGCCCTCAGTACTGTTTTAGAGGAGCTCAGCATCGGCAGGCAAGTGGTTAGTCGTTTGGCCTCCTTGCAAGGGAAAGGCAAGTGGCTTTCCTCACTCCTGATCCCTGAAACGCCCTTACATAAGAAGATTCTCACAAGCCCAAGGTGCCCTCCAAGGCCCCAGTGGCAACTAGTCCTATGTTGTTGTTGTGTGCCTTCAGTGTGTTTCTGACTTCTTGGCGACCCTAAAGCAGTGAGGTTTTCTTGGCAAGGTTTGTTCAGAGATAGGTTGCCTTTCCCTCCCTCTGAGGCTGAGAGAGTGTCACTTGCCCAGTGGGTTCCCATCATGGCCTTTCTACCTCTGGTGTCCAGAGCCAAGGCTCAAACCACTACCCCTCACTGACTCTGGACCAGAACTGCTCTCAAACCAACTAAAGAGACTGGAGGCAGCCATCTCATCATCATCTTTGTTGTTGTTATTATTAGATAATGAAGTATACTGAGTATCTAATATGGCGGGGTAGCCCTGTTGCCCCTTTAATACCAACAAACTCCTATCAATATAAATTCATGCTTTTTCATTTTTTATTTTTACAAACATTACACAGAAAATGGAAGACCTTTAAGACTCCTTCCTTGACAGAAGGCTGAAAGGGAAGACACAAAAGCTAAACACTCTCCTCCTGTCAATATAGATGCATGGTTGTGGTTGTGGTTGTGGTTGTCCTGCTCAGAATGGACGGCATTTGGGAATCCCTCCTGGACAGAAGGTTAAAATGGAGGACCCAAAAGCTAACAACATCCTATCAAGAGAAAGGCATGCTTTGTGTGTGTGTGTCATGCTCAACATTTGGGAATCCTTCCTGGACACAAGGTTGAAACGGAGGAGGACACAAAACAAAAGCTTGAACCACCTCTATCAGGATCAATGCATGCGCTCGCTCTCTCTCTCTCTCTTTGTGATGCTAAAAATAGAGGACATTTGGGACTCTCTCCCGGACAGAAGGCTGGAATGGAGGACACCAAAGCTAAAAACATTCCTCCCGTGATAAATGCATGGGGTTTTTTTTTTGTGTGTGTGTTTGTGTCTCATGCTCAGAATGGGGGAACCTTTAGACCTTCCTCCTGGGCAGAAGGCTGAAAGGGAGGACAGGGATGTCTTGGAAAAGCCAAGCCAAGCCAAGCTGCTCCTTCTCCCTCCCCTCCTTCCTTGGCTGCGAAATGCCCTTCCATCCGGAGGCCGCCTTTTGTTCTTCCTCCTCCTCCTCCTCCTTCCCCCCTTAATTGGAGCATTTGTTGTGTAACCGGCGGGAGCTTTTCCACCGAAGGCAGGCAACTGGAGCCCCAGACGGCGCTGCCCTCCCTCCCTCCTTCCCTCCCTCCTCCTCTTCTCTGTCCTTCCTTCCTTCCTCCCCGCTGCGCCGCTGTTGCTGCTTGTTTGCACTGGGCTTTATCCGGAGCGGAAATTCCTTTCCGTTTTTGTGAATGACAAACTCATTAGCGATTCCCCTCCGCCAGCAGCCAGCCTGCTCCAGCCCCAGCGTCGCCCCGGCAACCGCCCCCCGCCCCCTCTCCCCGGGCCCTGATTGGCCAGACACAGAAGGCGGCCAGTCAGACCCAGCGCCGGCTTCATCGCAGCCTCCTCCATTCAGGAACTGCAGGGACAGGGAGGGAGGGAGGGAGGCTGCCTCCAGTTGCGCCCAGGAGGCCGGTTAAAAGGCACCGGAGGAGCCCTTCCAGGGGGCCAGCAGCAGGAGGAGGAGGGTTGGAAGGAAGCCGGGCAGAGCAGCCCGCAGCAACCCCTCGCCGGGCAAGGAAGGCACAGGCTCGCCAAGCCCTCCTCAAAGCCCCGGATCCCGTGCTCTCTCCTCCATCAGGAGCAGGAGGAGGAGGAGGCTCCGTTCATTCAGGGACATCCGCTGACCCAGAGCCCCAAGCAACGCCTGGACTTTGGCATCGCAGCCAGGGCTGAAGTCGGGATTGGGTCTCCCTTCAGAAGAGGGAGGAAGCAAGCCAAGCCAGGGGCTCCTCCAGGGCGCTCCGGCTCCGCCGAGGGAGGCTTGGGCTGAAGCAGGGTCCAAAGGGAAAAGCCAGGGCTCCAGGGCCCTTCTCGGGCTTTGCAAAGGGAGGCCTCGGAGCCAGGGCTGAAGCCGGGTTTGGCCTCCCTTTGCAGCCAAGCCTCCATCCCCCCGAAGCCGAGAAGGAGGAGCAAGGGCTAAAAAGGCCCCCTCTGCCTGGCCCTCGGAGCAGGACCCGGCCTCCTTGCCAGCCAGGAAAGCCCCAGCCCCAGCGCTCTCCCCTGCCTTGGGGCTCTCCCCGATGCTGGACACGCTCCGCCCGGCCCCCTCCCCCTCCATGGCGCCGGGCAAGACGGTGGCCTGGCTGAAGGAGCAGCTGGAGGCCGGCAACGAGCGGCTGCTGCTGATGGACTGCCGCCCGCAGGAGCTCTACGAGTCCTCGCACATCGAGTCGGCCATCAGCGTGGCCCTGCCGGGGCTCATGCTCCGGAGGCTCCAGAAGGGCAACCTGCCCCTCCGCGCCCTCTTCGCCTCCGGCGCCCGCGAGGAGGAGCGGCAGACCTTCGCCCGCCGCTGCTCCACCGACACCGTCGTCCTCTACGACGAGAGCAGCGAGTGGAACGAGAACCACGCCGCCCCCGGCGCCGGCTCCGTCCTGGGGCTGCTCCTCAAGCGCCTCAAGGAGGACGGCTGCAAGGCATACTACCTGGAAGGTGAGCCCCGGGAGGGAGAGGGGGGCCGGCTTCCCCAGGCTCAGAGATAGGAGGGGACTAGACACCTGCCCTGAGGAGACTTCGACTGTGGAAGGGATCTGGGAGTCCTAAGTAGACCCCAAGTTGAACAGGAGTCAACAGTGTGATGCGGCAGCTAACAAGGCCAATGCGATTCTAGGCTGCATCAATAGAAGTATAGTGTCCAGATCAAGGGAAGTAATAGTCCCACTCTATTCTGCTCTAGTCAGGCCCCACCTGGAATATTGTATCCAGTTCTGGGCGCCACAATTCAAAAAGGATGTTGAGAAACTGGAGCATGTCCAAAGGAGAGTGAAGGGTCTGGAAACCATGCCCTCTGAGGAACGCCTTAGGGAGCTGGGGATGTTTAGCCCGAAGAAGAGAAGGTTAAGAGGTGATATGATAACCCTGTTTAAATACTTGAAGGAAGGTCATATTGAGGAGGGAGCAAGCTTGTTTTCTGCTGCTCCAGAGAACAGGACCTGGAACAATGGATGCAAGCTCCAGGAAAAGAGATTCCACCTCAGCATTAGAAGGAACTTCCTGACAGTAAGAGCATACTCCCTTGAAGTGTAGTGGAGTCTCCTTCCTTGGAGGTCTTTAAACAGAGGCTGGATGGTCATTTTTTGGGTATGCTTTGATTGAGAGTTCCTGCATGGCAGAATGGGGTTGGACTGGATGATGGCCCTTGTGGTCTCTTCCAATTCTATGATTCTCAGTGTGCTGACCCCTGCAGCTTCCCCACTCTGGGTCCCACAACAAACTTCAACTCCCAGAATTCCATAGCCTTGAGCCAGAAAAGATTTAAAGCAGTGCCAAACCGGTTTTTTTTTTTCTCCAGTGTGGATGCAGCCTATGCTTCTTTAAGAACTGAGGCTGACTCAAAGACAACACAAGTAGCTTGAAGTTTAAACAACCAAAACTTGACTAATGGCTTAAATCTACATAGACATAGAAGCGGCATCCTAACCTATCTAATGAATAGTTCAGGTAAAAGAAGGACTCTTTATCGCTTTGGGAAGAAAGTTGAAGAGATGAGAGACTGGAGGATAACAGGAGAACCTCATTTTTGTGTGGGAAAACTTCCTAAATGAAGTTAGCTGAGTTACTGTATTTACCAATTGACAAAGGTATTTATGGCCCCTGTGGTTCAGTGGGACCAAATGGCATGCTTTAAAGAGGGAAGACAGTGGAGTTTGCATGCAGGGAAAATCCTATCTATCTGAGGAGGTGGAGAGACAATGCAATGATTTTCCAACAGGTTTGCCTTTGCCTTCCTCTGAGGCTGAGAGAGTGTACCCTGATCAGATGATCCTTGGCAGTTTATTGTTGGGTGCCTTCACGTTATTTCGACCTTGTGTGGTGACTCTAAGGGGAACATGTCACAGGGTTTTCTTGTGGCAGCAGAGCTCTCTGACAGAGAAGGCTAAATGGTAATAATAACAATTGGAGGGGTCCCCAGAATCCCTCTTGCTCTCCATCCAGTGCCTTAGGAGTTGATTTGTGGTGCTGGTGGTTCAGGGTGTCCCAGGGTGACCAGATGTCCCACCTGAAAAAGAAGACAAGGCACTGCAAAATGGAGGACATTCCAGGAATAAAATGGAGGACATGACTCCATAAAAGCTAAAAAACAAAACAAAACCCCACTCATGGAAATGCATGCTTCTTTTAGCCATGCTCAAACTGGAGGACATGATGGAATTTCTCCTGGACAGAAGGTTGAAATGGAGCACATGTCTTGAAAAAGGAGGGTGTCTGGGGTGACCAGATGGCCTAACCACATAGGAGGACAAGGCACCACAAAATGTAGGACAGTGATTCACAAACTTTTGTCCTCTAGGTGTTTTGGACTTCAACTCCCAGAAGTCCTAGCCAGCCTGGCCAACAGTCAGGAATTCTGGAAGCTAAAGTCCAAAACATCTGGAAGACCAATGATTAGGAACCATTCCTATTGGACATTCCAGGAAAAAATGGAGGACATCACCACATAATAGCTATAAAAAAACACAGAAATGCATACTTCTTAGTCATGTTCAAAATGGAAAACATTATGGAATTCATCCTGGACAGAAGGTTGAAATGGAGGATGTGTCCTGGAAAAGGAGAATGTCTGGTAACACTGTTGTTGTGTGCCGTCAAGTTGTTTCTGACTTAGGGCGACCCTTACCTGAGGTTTTCTTGGCAAGATTTGTTCAGAGGAGTTTTGCCATGTCCTTCCCCTGAGGCTGAGAGTGCATGACTTGCCTAAGGTCACCCAGTGGGTTTCCACAGCCAAGCGGGGAATCAAACCCTGGTCTCCAGAGTTGTAGTCTGACACTCAAACCACTACACCAGGCAACAGGAGTTCCTTGTCCCTAAAACCAATTCATCCACACAGGAGAGAGGAGAGTTTTATTTGTTGCAGGGAATTGGTTTCAGTGGCCTCATGACCAAAAGACTGACCCAAGGAAAAAGAACAGACATCTAGGCATAGACAGGTTGCACTATTGTTGTTGTGTGCCTCCAGTTTTTGACTTATGGTAACCCTATCATAGGGTTTTCTTGCCAAGTTTCTTGAGAGAGGTGTTGCCATTGCCAACCTCTGGAGGCTGAGAGAGTGCAACTTGCCCAAGGTGGGTTTACATGGCCAAGCCAGGATTCAAACCCTGGTCTCTAGAGTCATATTCCAATGCTCAAAACCACTACACTACACTGGCTCTTTATTGTGGGCCTTCCAGTCATTTCTGATTTCCTGTGACCCTAATTCAACCCCATCATGGGGCTTTCTTGGCATGTTTCAGACTGAGTTTGCCATTGCCATCCTCTGAGGCTGAGGGAATGTGACTGGCCCAAGGTGGTGTTTACATGGCTGAACCAGAATTTGACCTCTGGTCTTCAGAGTGCTTAACCACTATACCACACTGGCTCTGCATAGGATGACCAAAAAAGCATCCTATCTTCCAGGATACCTTATCAGAGTGTCTAGACTCCATCCCTCCTCTCCTTCTTCAGCGCAAGGCCTCCAGCCCCGCTATTGTAAGGCTCTGAGCATTGCCAGATGGCCCTGGGAAGGTGCACTGAGCTTTTCTTTCTTTCTTTTATAGTCTAAAATAGGAAAACTCCCTTCTCTGTCTGCCTCTCTCTCTCATTTTGAAAGCCTTCCACCCATGGCTGAGTAGGTGCCTAAGTGGCAAATATGGATGGGATGAATGCCTCCCTGTAAGCCTGTTTCAGAAGAGGAAAGGGGGAAGGAATGAAGGAAAGAAAGAAAAAGTAGGCCTGTAGCAGCTGGAAGGCTGCCCTTGGGCTCTCCACTATACCCCATACATTTGAGGAAGTAGGCTCAAGTCTACGAAAGCCCATGCTACCAGCTTCTTTCTTTCAGAGAGTCTCAAAGGTGCTACAAAAATATCCATTTGCATACTAATTTTCCAGATTTCTGTGCCTTTGAATTCTCTACCTTCAGGCAACCTAAACACCCTACCCTTGAGCTCTCTTCTACTTGAGCAAGAAGCAAACCTGGCATAGCCTCTTTCCGTCAAAACGATGGTGCCCAGTGGATAGGATTTTGGGACAGGCATCCAGGGCTAACTGCAAAAAAGTCCTGAAAAGTTGAAAATGTTTAGTACCTTGTGAAGCAAAGCACGTTGGCATAGGGAGAAGTCTGCTCTCCCAGAAAATATTACCTTCTTCATCCCCCAAATTTATATTGAAACGTTAACTTGTCATTTATAGCATTATAGTAACTTAAAGCTTCAGTTGAAAGATAGTTTAGGCATTCAAAGAAAAGGGGCAGGCAAAATTTTGAAGAGATTGTGAACATAGCAAATTTCAAATTTCTGGGTGATTTTCAGCATCTCATTTTCTATAATGCTAGAAAATTGGGAACTGAAGGAAACTTTACTGTGGGTCAGGGAGGATGTGTTCACTTTGTGGGCCCTGTAATTACACCCTCACATTAGACAGGGACCCCTACTGATCCTTACATCCAAAACTTAAAATTACCTAAGTTTGTTCTCTCAACCCAATGGCTTTTGGACTGAGGCGGGGAACAAGATGGGGAGTCAAACTGGCAAAACCTTGCAGGTGAGTCCAGAGTAACCAGATCAAAATGTCAGATACAGGGTGCCTGTGGTTAACTGCCAAGGGGCTATAAAAGCCACTGGTTACCTTGTCTGGAATTCAAAGGAAGTCCTTTGAGACCAGGATGCCCTTCTGCTGATAATCCTATTACCTCCGGTCTCCCTTTGTTGGGAAGGGAACTCAAGAGAGGCTTGCAAAAGCTGAAGACTTTGATCTGAAGGAGGGGGAGGGAAGGGCTTTCCAGAGGAATCCCTTTCCAAAAAATAAGTAGACTGGAAGAGGAGGAAGAAGACCAGAAAGGTTTCCATGGTATTCTACCCCTGAATGGAGGCTTATCTCCTCATTTCCCTAATAGTGTGGTAGCCTTTGAAATGGACTGAATTGATTCAGGCAGACTCAAAGATGTTGGGTACCCGAGGCAAAAAAAAAAAAGCATCTCATAGTGGTTTTAAAAAATACATGAAAGAAAGAATTGGCTGCATTCAGCCTTTTAATGAAATTGAAATTTCCTGACTCTTCACCTTGCTTAACTGTAGATTTATCTGGTGCTTGATAGTGGGTCAGCTGTGTCAGTAGGGTGCCCTGTTTCCTGTCACACAGAATTTCTTTTACTGATGAGAAGGGGCATTATTTATTCCTAAGCATTTCCATCCTGCTTATTCTCACATGTCTTCTTGTGTTCATAACTCCTCCCTTGATCCTTCTGAACTCCACAGGAATAGAGATCATTGCTCTGAAGCATCTGCTAAACACATGCACACACACTTAATCTGACAAACCTTTCAGAAGGACAGAGTTTACAAATGTCAACTTTTTTGGAACACAGTACCCACTAGCCAGCATGGCCACTGTAACTTTCCCAAGTGCCACTCTTCCAAAGGTCTGCAGGAAACTTGGTATCTCTAAGCTTTTCAGAATGAACTTTCTTGAGGCTTTGAGAAGGTGATTCACAATTTTTGTAACCACACATGACTATTTCCTGTGTTATTTCCAGTGGTTTAACTGTATAGTTTTGCATGAGTTCTGCATTTCCAGTTGGTGAGATTACATTGGAGAAGAGACTCAGAATATCATCTCCCACCCAACTAACTTTTCTGCTTTTCTTCCCAGGTGGTTTCAGCAAGTTCCAGGCAGAATATGCTCTCCATTGTGAAACTAACCTAGACAGTTCCTGTAGCAGCAGCTCTCCCCCTTTGCCAGTCCTGGGTCTAGGAGGCCTCCGAATCAGCTCAGACTCTTCTTCAGACATTGAATCTGACATTGACCGAGATCCAAACAGTGCCACCGACTCTGATGGCAGCCCTCTGTCCAACAACCAGCCTTCCTTCCCAGTGGAGATCTTACCTTACCTCTACCTGGGCTGTGCCAAGGATTCCACCAACTTGGATGTTCTGGAAGAGTTTGGCATTAAATACATCTTGAATGTCACCCCCAACCTGCCAAATCTTTTTGAAAATGCTGGAGAATTTAAATACAAGCAGATCCCCATCTCTGACCATTGGAGCCAAAATCTGTCTCAGTTTTTTCCCGAGGCCATCTCTTTTATAGGTAAGATTTCATTAATAAATGCACTCTTTGAGGGCTTGATGTGTATAACCATTAGCATTGTTACCCTATTAGAAGCATGCCTTGTGTGGTCTACCTAGATTATGGGCTTCCCATGGTTTTAGCCATGTGTGTGTAAACACCTTAAGTGTACGAAGTTGGTATTCCAGTCATCTGTCTGTATTCTGAAATAACACTCCCCTTATCAACTTCCTGGAGATCTTTGAATTTGAGCCAGGAAAACTGTCTCTGAAAGAAAGGATAAAAACAAAATACACTGTTGTTTTGACAGTTTTATATTCTTGCCTAAAACCAGTTGTTTGGTTTAACAAATTCTAGTTGATTCAGTGGGTCTTCTCAAATTGGGACTGAAAATTGGATTTGGGCCTTTGTTTAATCGAATGCATTTCTTCCTTTCTTTTTTTAAATAACAGCCCCTCCCAACTGTGCCAAAAATATTAATCCAAAAGGTTGTATGTTTCAAGCTAATTAGCTTTTAGCTACAGCCCTATGTGTATTTGTTCAGCAGTAAGTCCCATTAAACCTGATGGTGGAAATTTATAAACTTATAAACATTTTTACTTCTGAGAAGATATGTATAGAATTGCACCGCGTGCTTCTTTCCCCCTTGTTTCCATTGACTTCTCCAAAAATGAGATCACTCTCGATCTATATGTTTTGAACAGTTCCTTAACACACACACACCTTTTTTCACAGAGATTCAAAAAGTTACTTTTTTGGCCTAAAACTCCTGGAATCCTTGTTGGCCATGTTGTCTGTGGGACTCTGGGAGCCATGGGCCAAAAAAGTAATTTTCCTGGGTTCTGCTTTCATACCACAAGTAGGTAAGGATTCCTGAGTAAAATGGGATATAAATTCAAATTCAGATTGGCTGCCAACTTCTTTCTTTCAGTTAGTCTCAAAGGTGCCACAAGATCTCTCTACTTACTGGGATATAAATGTAGAGGTCTTTCTCCTCCTCTATGTGAAATGATTCAGCTCTGCTCTCCCTTCCCCCATGTGGGGAGGGCCATTGCATTAACTGTGAAGGAATACTGTGCTGTAATCTGATTGAGTGAGACTGGTGATAGGGTGGAATGTAGGTAATCTGAGCCCAGCAAGAAGGAACTGTGGGCTGGGAGCCACAAAGAAACTAATCTCCAGGCATTATAATGTACTTCCTATTACAAAGGAGCCCATTTTCTAGCAATGTTGACATCCTGTTTCTCCTAATGGGCTGTCCCCTGTGACTTCTTTTTTTCTTTTAAAAGAGCTGAATACCTCCATTGTTCAGCTGCACTGCACAGCAGTTGGAGAATAATTTAATAGACCTTTGCAATCTGCTTGTCTCTCTAAAAGGGCCACATTGTAGAGCTTCTACACTTAGTGCCATACTAGGGTGCATTTCTTTCTACAGACAAGCATTCTGCTCTGTGTCATAGCTGCTTGAAAAAGAACACAGTCTTCTTATCTATGGGATCCACTAGAAGCTGCTTTTGTACCTGATGAAGCAGACTTGTAGTTTTTATTTCCCCATGTTCTGCCTATTGAAAACCTACACATTTTAAACCGCTTAGGGAGTGCTTATGTGCACTGATAAGTGGAATAGAAATGTATTTGCTATTGCTGTTGCTGTCTTGTTTCTGCTAACATGTCTTAATTTTGAGAGGAATGTGGTTTTACAGAGAATTCTTTTAGCCAATTTGTTGCTAAGGCTTCTGCCACACTGCAGAATTAATTCAGTTGGATACTGCTTTAACTGTCATGGCGCCATTTTATGGAATCTTGGGATTTGTAATTTGTCATGACATGAGAGCATTCTTGACAGAGAAGGCAATTTTTTTCACAAAACTACAAATCTTAGAATTCTATAGTCATGGCATTTAAAGCAGAGTCAAACTGCATTAATTCTGTAGCCTAAACTGCATGATGGGTAGAACCACATGGTGCAGCTCCTACTGTAGTCCTTTTCTGGATTGCAATTCTCAGAATCCTCTTGTCAGCATGGCTAGTGCATCTGGGAGCTGCAATAAAAAAAATCTCTTTTCCAAGCTAGGTCTTTTATGCAATTGCTGGAGAGCTTCCAGTTAGTTATGTAGCCCCATAGCTGCCTAACAAAGATGGCACTACATAATTGGGTTAAATGAATTAACTGCTCAGATACAGCAGGAGTTGAACATGTATCTGAAAGGCCTGGATTCATGGTCTGCCTCTCCCTCAAACTGTTTGATGTTGGTTTGGGTATATCAAAACAGAAATTGGCTTGACCTGGCTCAGAAGATTCTTGGGAGGGCAAAGCAAGCACTATATTTTTATTATAATAATAATAATATATATAATATTTATTTATACCCCGCTCTTCAGCCAAAAGGCTATCAGAAGAGGGTAGAGAAGTACTACAAGGATGGGGAATTTGGTGTCCTGTAGATGTTTTGCATTTCTCCTGCCATTCTCCCTGGCTATCAGATTTGCTACCAGATTGGAAGTGTAGCCCGCAACATCTGGAGAACATTAGGTTCCTTCACCTAATTTTCTTGACATGTGTACCTGTGGATCTTATCTCACTTAAAACTGGATTCTCAAGTGTTTTCTCAGGCCAGACAAAATCTGTATATTATGGTCTCTTTCTTGTTCTTTTTGCCCAATAGATGAAGCTCGTGGGAAGAACTGTGGGGTGCTTGTGCATTGCCTGGCGGGGATCAGTCGCTCAGTCACCGTGACAGTTGCATACCTTATGCAAAAGCTCAACCTCTCCATGAATGATGCTTATGACATTGTCAAGATGAAAAAATCCAACATCTCTCCCAACTTCAACTTCATGGGACAACTGTTGGACTTTGAGAGGACTCTGGGGCTGAACAGCCCATGTGACAATCGGGTGCCCAGTCAACAGCTGTACTTCACCACTCCTTCCAACCAAAATGTCTTCCAAGTGGACTCGCTGCAGTCCACGTGAGTGTCAGCCAATTCCTAACTCTTCCAACCTTTGGTCATGTGATCATTCCTCAATGGTTCTCTTTGACAGCAGCAAACAAAAGCTGTGCTCTTTTGTGGCCACTGCTATTGAACAGGGTCTGCCTGCGTGCTTAACAAAATAAAAGGTTACAAAGTTTGGAATCGGCTGTTGCAAAGGAAGGGGACTTGCTGAATTTTCCAAGGGGGAAAATAAAAGGAACTTCAACTATTATTGGTTAGGTAGGCAGCTTATTTTTGTTCAGTGCACAAAACAAACACAAAACCCCACCTATGCAGTGACTTGGAACTGAGGACTTCCAAACACAATTAGGGGGAGAACAGACACTCTGAGCACATGTCCTCTATGGTAAGACTGGGAGAAATGTATTAGTTTCATTTGTAATATCTGTTACTGTCTTCAGTGAAGACTTAATTGTTTAAGTTTTTTTCCTTGTATTGATTTAGAGGAGCCAAAGAAGGGTTTCAGCTCAATTTATTTGGAATATTTGTTTGCCAAGAGCTTTATCATGCTTGGCTTTTGATCGATGTCAATGTTTTAAATTGCAAATGAATAAGAGACATCAGTTTAATGATAGGTACTAAAGATCAGCCTAAGGGATAGCATTTATCTCCATACTTTTCTGTAATCCATTTTTTCCTCTGTGCACAGGATACATTTGCAGCATGTTAAATGAGACAAACTTTCTTCCTCAGTTAGAAATGGAATGTCTTTGCTTTTGAGATTTGTTTATTCACAGTCTTTGAATGAATGAAATCATATTCCCCTCCCCATCAGATGATGGTGGTGATCTCTCCCTCTCTTTCTCTCGCTAAAAATATATGTGTTTCTTGGGTGTGCCATCAGTGCAGGGTTTCATTATGACTTTTTTTGCCTTATCTTTGTAAATAATTTAGCTTGCTTTTTTTTTTCTTTTGGAAGAGAGTTATGTCTTCAGATAGAAGGAACTAATTTTTGTTCAGTTCTAAATAAACAAGAAAAAATGGATATGTGCTAAACAGTGCATTACCTCTGTACAAACTCTTCAGGGAGCTTCACCTCAAATGCAATATTTTGCATTATTTTTGTATGAAACTGGAAGTGTGTGTGAGCATTGTGTATCTGTGTATATGCAAGAGAATCTTGCACACAATAGTCAATAAGGGAGAGTCTCTGCCAGTGTAAATTTGCGGTTTTATTCTAAAGAATGTAAGATCATAAATTATTAATAAATAACTATTTTTGGCTATGGAGAAGTGAACTGGTATTCTTCTACCTGCTGTAACAAATCAAAAAGGTACAGCCTCTTATCCTTCATGAATAGATGGCAAAACAAATATGACGTTTGAACTAAAATCTTTTTGATTAAATTTGGGGAAGGAGAGGTCTGTGCATCTTCAAGTTCATATGTGCCTGTTGTTTCCTGAATGAGGCAGTGGAGATGATATCATCTCTCTGCACATCATTGCTTTAGATGGGATGTGCTAACAGACAAACACAACCTTATTTGCAGGGGTGCACACATGAGGAATTCCTCTATTGAGAAGAATGCAGTGTGAGCAAAAAAAACCCACATTTAGATCCATGTCTGAGCTGTGTCTGTGGTTCTTCTTTCTCTTTCAATGAACTAAGGTGAGGGTACCCACTGTGTACCATCTTGTGGGCTACTTCCTGTAAGATGCTTGAATGAGGTATGACAATATCAAATGGCAAGAAAGATACAAAGTGAGTCTTAGATTTTGGTATAGCAAGAATTGATTTGCTTTCAAGTCAATTCCAACTTATGGTGACCCAAAAGTAAACCTGGCATGAGGTTTGCTTGGCAAGATTTGTTCAGAGGGGACATTGCCATTCTCTGAGACTGAGAGAATGTTACTTGCCCAGGTCACCCAAGAGGTTTTCATGGCTGAGAGGAATGTGAACCCTGGTGTCCTAGAGTCCTAGTCCAACACAAAAAACTTTATAAAATACTAGCTCAGATCTTGGATATATTCCTTCAAATGCATGCCACCCCTTGAATCTGTTTACATTGATTAAAATTTTATTTTTATTTGTCCAGTTGTTTCAAATACACAGAAATTATCTGGTACAAAGAGAACATTTGTACCATGTATAGCATTGTGTCTATACTAAGGAGTACTGATTTCTGTGTCACAAAATGAGTGTTTACACAGTTCTTTCTATCATGTAATGAGAATTTGCCTTGGATGCATGTGTGTGTATATGTGTCCAAATAATGGAAAGCAGGATCAGGCTGAGAAATCAGAGCCAGTATCAGGCCATCAGATTCACATTTGGTGTATCCAACTACTGTTACCACTGGAATGAACAAGCGGTCATAACTATTGTTCAGAAATACAGTTTGTCTCTTTCTACACACAAACTGCAAAAACAAAGTAATCTTCATGAACTCTGGAACAAGGGGAACGAGAGGATTGAGGTCCCTCAAGGTTAAGCTGGGGGAGTTAATTTCCCTGAAATTATTGCATACAACTGGATCAATGCGATTCTTATATGGTAGAGCCCCCCTGAGAAATTGCTAGTCAGAGGTGAACCAAATAAACATACTCGCACTCGTATGTCTGCTACTGTAGTTCAAGCCCTCCTAAGGATAACAAACACTATTCTATGCACACTTTCTTGGGAGAAAGCTGTAATGAGCACATGGTGGGAATTTCTAAGACTACTTTGAGTTTATAGTTAAGGATGATTGAATGATAATAAATACTTTCAGACATGACTGGTGATTCCAAGCCACAGAAGGAGGCAGTCTGTGTTGTTTTCAATGATACTAGGAAATATTTATGCTTTTTGGTGGGCTTACTTCCTGGAGCAGGAAAAGGGCCAAGAGAGCTTGCAACAGTCCCTTTTTTACTTTGTGTGCTAGAGAAAAATCCAAAGAAAGGCCTACTACAGTATTGTGAGTCAGAGTAACCTCTAAGGTCTAATCTGCACTGCAGAAATAATGGAGCTTGACACCACTTTAATTGCCATGGCTCAGTGCTACATAATTCTGCAGTTTGTTGTTTTGTGAGATATTTAGCCTTGGTCAGAGAGCTCTGGTGGTACAACAAATTGCAAACCCCAGAATTCCAAAGCATTGAGCCAAGGGAGTTAAACTGCATCAATTCTGCAGTGTGGACTAGATCTAAGAAGCATCACTAAGTATGTTTCTTCTTACAATGTTTGCCTGTAATCTGTTCGCTTTAGGGTCTCTTTAAATTGGAAATTACCTGAAGGTGACAACAAACTGCTTATGCTCTGAAGCTGGTTTCTCTCAATTACATTTCCTGATTTCCTCTTGAAATGTTCTTGACTTTTCAACCTTTGGGCTGATTTAAAAACAGCAAGAGCCATGCTGGATTACTGTGAGGAACTACTGAGGTCCAACATTTTGTGGCTAACTTAGTCTATGAGAAGCCCATTAATAGAATATGAGTGCTGCTCTACCCTCCATCCTTCCAGCTAGCATGATTCTGGGAACTGTAATCCTCCCTCTGAAAAAAGAGAAAGGAAAAAGAAAAACACCTCCAAGTTCTGCAGATCTATTAAAGAGGGGAAATAACCACTGCATAACCACTGAAAGCTAGTGTTGAGCTATGTGTCTCCAAGCATCTGGACACATCCTTCCTGTAATCCAGCCTGAAACATTTTCTTGTTCTTGGCCTTCCCCTGTACTGTGGTTGTGCTGAGCAGGAAAGTGCAAACAGCTCTAGCAATTTCCTGTCCAGCTGCAGCTCAAGTGATTTTTTTAAAAAAAAATATGGCCTGTGGATAATTTTAGGCAGTTTCCTCTTTGTGGATTATTAATCTGCTTTCCTCATTGAGCGCACAGAGCTGGGCTCCTACTGTTCTGTCGAAACCAACAGATGGCCTCCCTGCCACTTCCTCTCCTTTCACTGCAGGTTTACTGTCAGGCCACTTCTGAAATTAATAATGTTCTCTGGCGGAGTGCCACAGGCTATTACCACAAAGGGGAAGTAACACATCTGAATACTAGGAAGCCAGGGAAGGCTCACAGTGTGAACTAAACCAGCTGAGCATAATTTGAGCCTCTCCCATTCAGCAAGTGCAAGGCTTCCTTCTCTCTCTCTCTCCTTTTTAAAGAGAGTTCACTGCATTTTTTAAAAAAATCATCGATTCATTCAGCTGAAAATGGTCCTGACAACCAGGGCTTTGACCTCAAGGAACACAGAACTTGGGAGGAGGGGAAAACACATATTCCATGAATAGGGTTGCCATAATTGTCCACTATTACCACCATGAAGAGTTTGGGAAAAGTTTCTTTTTGGACTACACTTTCCAGAATCCCCCAGTCAGACTGGACAGGGGTAGGTTTGCATCAATCAATCACTTTGTATCCCACTTTTTTCCCCCCAACAACGGGGCTGGAAGTGACTGATGGAATAACAGAAACAGAACTAAAACCACATAGAGTTTAACACTTGCAAATGGTAGTTTAAAACTGTCTTTCAAATGAATGCCAAACCTTTCTTTGAAAGCACAGATTAAAAGCAGTGCATCAATAAAAGAACCATTATATAAAATAGTCTACAAACATCTGCTAGAACGGACAGATCTTCCCCTAAAAAGGAATGTAATGTACAGCAAGGAGAGACAGGTTAACCTCCCTGTCTAGAGATTAGGAGCATTGAAATTGACTTTATTGGGCTCTGTCAAGAAATTCTGAAATACAGAGTAGGGTATAACTATTTTGAGAGCCAGCGTAGCATAGTGGTTTGAGGGTCAGACTACAACTCTGAAGGCCAGGGCTCAATTCCCAGCTCAGCCATGAAATGCAGTAGGTGAGCTTGGGCAAGTCACATGCTCTCAGCCTCAGGAAAGGCAACACAAACCTCCTCTGAACAAATCTTGCCAAGAAAAGTCAGAAATGACTTGAAGGCACACAACACACACACAATACTTGTTGAATAATAAGAATATTACATACATAAATACATAGCACTGAAGTGGATTTATTTTATTTAAAATATGTGTACTTTTCCCTTTCTGCAGCAAGACAAGAAAGCTAACAAGGATAAAACTATAAAACAGCCATTAATAACTGCTTTGGAGGGTGGTGTACTCCCCTTTTCCTTTCTGCGAGGCTTACCAGCAAGGCAAGCAACCACTATCAGTAATGTCAGTTCCTTGCTTCCTGAGAGGCAGCCACTTCCACAGATATTTCTGCAGAAGACACTGCTGCTGCCCGCCAGCAATGGTGGAAAACTAAAATGAGGTGCCACCATGAGCAAGACAAGCGCAGGCATAGAAGAGTTGGTGACTAATGCCATGAAGAGGTGCCCCCCATTGTCCTCCTTTTGCCTCCCTCTCTTCCTTCGATCCTTTGCTCTGCCAATAAGCACCATCATTCCTACTGTAGCCATGAGGGGGTAGGAGATGGTGAAAGAGCAGAGGAAGGAGGTGGCTGCCCAAGTAATGGCACCTCATTGAGCTGACACTCTCTCCCCATCCTGTCCTTGTCTTTTCACTTTCTCATACATGTGCCCAACGGAAGCAGCAACTCCTACACCTCAACTTCCTCCATTATTGATTATTCCGCCATTATTAATAATGATCTGCAGCATACCCAGGTTGTTAATCACTGTCAAAAGTCAACATACTACTACTAGGCAGAGTTAAGAGCTCTATGAATAAACCATAATCACCAGTTAGTAGTATCTGTGTAAAGCAGTGCCTGAGTAAGGGGGCAAAAGGACAGCATAAGACTGTCTATAACTGGACAGATGCCCATGTGGCATGTTTCTCTTTTCCTCCACAACCACTGATGACCATGTACGTGTAAAGAATGGAAACCTATCCTTGTTTTGGTCACACAGAGACAGCTTGTGAAAAAGCATCTCTGCCCTCATTGTCAGAAAAAGAAAGCACAAAGGTAGGTAGCTGGGACATTAAGTCTGCTGGTAGTCTACAGCAGGCGCCTGGGTATATCCATGTGCCCAACACATGTTCCCATAATTCATAGTAATGTGTAACAAGAGAATGAAGAGTATGTTTAGGCAAAGGGGGAGGAGACCCACTGGAGCAAGATGAGCAGAATTGCAGGCCTATATTTGGGAAAGGAAATAATACTAATCTATTTCACAACTGTGTTAGTTCCACAGGAGGCCAGGCAAAGTATTCTCAAGCTGGCTGAGTTCCACCAATAAATTCTCCAGGCTGCAGATACTGAAGACAGAATTTCAAAAGGGGTGGAGGTGGAGGGAAACAAAAAGAAAGGACACCATGTGGGAGGTCTGTTTACTTTCATCTGGAGACTGGGGTGAAGACCTGGCTCATAATGCCAGAAACATGACTTTAATAGAAGTCTATGCCCATGGAGTCTGTGAAAATCATCTCCTGTTTTCTGCGGGTCTCTGGGTCAGTTTGCCTGGGTTTACAATTCTTCACATAATGACAGTTAGTCCCTTGCCTTCTTCAGTTCATTAAACAGGCTGTTTGGTTTACTGTTAGTATGTTGTATTTTCATCTTGTTGTTTCATCCAGATTCATGCTGATGAGAAAAACAGCATAACTTAATTGTAGCTGCATTTGCTTCCATAGCAAGAATGTCATGCTTTTGACAAATGGCAGGGTGTTTTCCCCCCTCCTCTTTTTAAAGAAGTATTGTTGTAATATTTTTTTTTAAAAAAATGAAATCGAGTGGGAGCTGAAGTATGCAAAGTAACTTTGAAAGGGATAACAAGCATCTGCAACAGTATAAGAAAATACTGTACTCGTAGAAGGTGGAGGTGGGGGTGGGAAGGACAGAAAGAACCAGTAATTTGGGGTAATAATGAAAAAAAATTGCAGAGCTTGGAAAAGTTACCTTTTGAAATACATCTCCCAGACTCTGCCAGTTAGTATGGGGTTCTGGACAGTGGCATCATTAGGGGGAATATGGTAGTGTGGACCACACCAGGTGAGATCCAAGAAGGGGGTAATACCTGATGGCTAACACACATCCCATGGGGAGTGAGAGGCTGCCTTCTGTGTCCCATGGGGCCATGGCCACGCAGAATTCAGAAGGCCGAGTGTGCGTAGGTGGGAGGGAGCTGCCTTCTGGGTCCCACACAGCCATGGCCATGTGGGACCTGGAAGGCTGGGGAGAGTGCTCAGAGGGCCAAACATGCACCACATCTTGCTGCCACAGTGCCATTTTATGCCTGCCAGCAGTGGAGGGGTGTGTGTGTGCTTTTTTGGCCATGCTCCCAGAAGCCCCACCTCCCTGCATTGGGTGACATGCCAGGCAGGGACGGCACAGGTTATGGGAGTTCTAGTGGAAAAGGTAACTTTTCCTTGTTCTAAAAATCTGACACGCTGTGTCTTGGTCAATTGCCTGGCAGTAGCTAGCTTATTTCAGAAAGTAATTGTGTAGGCATTAAAACAAGTGTTATTTCTCTTGATTTACCCATTTGTTACTTATGAGGAGTAAATCCCTTCTACTCTTCAACCTTGTTCTTCTGATCGTTCTGCTCTGCATAAGCACTGAGCCTCCTGTACTTTGTTATTACAAGGGGTGGCTGATGCTTCCCATGACACAGACAGAATGAACTTTTAGTCCAAATTTTAAAGAAGCTAAAAGTGCTTAAGTTATGTTGGAGACAGACTTAAGCACCATGGATAGTTCCTTTACATTTCAGACTAAAATCTGGAGCAGATTCCTGGCCTCACTGAAAGGGAAGGCACCAGCTGCTACTGGCTGCTTCCTTGTAATAATAACCCATTTCCTCAGACTGCTTTTTAGTGTGGACAGCACAGTGATAACATACTCTCCCATATTTCATAGATGAAAACTGCAAAACATGTGACCAAGCAACATCAGAATGTGGTCAATATGGCAAAAATCATTAATGAGAAGCACACATGTGAAGAGAAGCAGCCATTTGCTCTACAAGGAAGGGCAAAATCCCACTCCATCCCTTTCCCTCTCCCATGCTACTTTTGCATTTTGAAATCAATTTGCATCAAGGGAAGGAAGCTGAGGAGTAAGGAGGAAGAGACTGAAACTGGGACATTTTAAAAAGATCCAAAAAAGTAGGATGCTAGAATATAATTCAAACTGTCCCTGCAAAGTTGGAAATGTTGGAAAGTATGTTACATTCTGGCTCAAAATCAGTTCTAGGGATATTATTTTTATATTTTGAAAATCTGTTTATTGATTTAAAGGTTTTTCTCCATTCTGAATTGCCTGAGCTGGCTGAGATGAAATATACATATGGCATAAATAAAGGATGTAGGAACTAGCCTAAATGGGGTAGGAAAACATCCAGAAGTGTTGGACTAGGACTCCCATCATCACAGAGTGCTGAGGATGATGGTGGTTGTAATCCAACATGAATGAAAAGCAAGTAGGAGAAAGCTACTCTGTTGGTTGTTTTAACTGATAACTTTGCTCAAGATAATGCTAAATCCATTGCCAAGAGCATTCATTTATATGTTCAGTACAGTTTCACTATTTATTCAGTTTTCATTCATATTACAGTATCATGATAATCTTTAGGGAACAAAAAAAAAAAGATAGTGCCTTTCATTAAGTAAGTAAATGTGCATCAGAGCCCTTCACAGCACAGGAAACTGGATTCTATCTTTATTCCTGTTGCTGTCAGGCAGGCTTGCACAGCTCCATAATGGATTAGTATAAAATATACCTCCAAAACAGAATTGTTTTTATTTTTAGACTTGTTCTATGATTAATTAATGGTGCCGTATGGCTGCTGATGTAAGAACTGCCCAAATGAGAAACAAATATAGACTGTGTATAATATGGATGGTGATAGTGGGGAGGGATTAAGGCTTCAGTCTTTTTTGCATTATATTTAGGTCTCTTCATGCAGAGTTCAACATGGAAAATCCAAATATAACATGTGAGAAATGCAAACCAATTAAAAATGAAAGCCCATCAATTCAAATTGCCAGTGCCATTTAATCATTATAAATTTTCATTCCAAGTTTCTTTTGAATATTCAAACCATTATATTTCAACATTCAAAAGGGCACCTTAGAAATGTGCGATACTACCCTCCTTGGCAAATAATGTACGTATGATTTGCTACCAGCAATCCCAGTGAGTGGGAATGTGTTGTATCTTTGTGCTCTATGAAGCAGTGAAATATATAGGGTATCCTAATATTCTCTAAAGACAGAAAGTCCCAAATTTGCTTTTGGAAGTGGCTATGCTATACAGCCAGACATGACTTGACAATCATGTCAAAAGGAAACCTTTACCTTTTTATGCTACCTGTGCTATCAAATTATGCTTATTTCATGTCAGTGTGTTGGTCTGAATGTTGCGAAATCTGGCTGAGGATCTGAATTCTTGGTAGCAATCCTTCTCTGAATAAACCCTGCTAAGAAACCAGTAGATTAGGGTCAACACTCATAGTCAATTTCAAGGTACATCACAGCAACAAGAAATACTAACCATAGCTTTCCTTTCCACTGGTATTCTGAATAGTTTTATGAGAGAATCCTATAGGAAAAATCTCCATGATGACAAAAATATATCAGATCATGCAGGGTCTCAGCAAGCAAAGAGGTGTAAGTACAAGTATTTATCAGCATCTTCCACTAAACTACTGTCTGTTTATCTATCTATTATCTATTTAGCTATGCACAGGGACATTGCCAAGGGGGGTGTTCTTGGGGTCCGGGCCCCCCCCTTCCGATAGATAAAATGAATGGTGCGTGATGCTGCGCCGCCGCACCCAAGCCCCATTACAATGGTGGCACTTAGTCTAGACCCCCCCTTCCCAAAATCTTGGCTACGTCCCTGCTATGCAGGTCTGTGACTGGTTTTATTTTTGAGGGCGTGGGAAACAAATGTTTACAGGTATAGATAGGACTGCAATCCTATGCATGACTTCTCAGAAGTATAAATTATTGTATTAGACCACAGCCTTAGCAATTAAACCAATGTGAAATGAGTGGAACATAATTAGAGCATGGAAAAGTTACTTTGTTGAATTACAACTTCAACAGCTTCCCTGATGGCTAGGGCTTCTTGGAACTATAGTTTTAAAAGTACATTTTCCAACCTCTAAACCGGGAAACTTTCAGCTAAGTAGAACAGAGCTCCGCATACACAAAATATTCATTAAAATGAATGAATGGCTGCTTTGAAAATAATTTTGGATAGAATTCTTGAGGTTAAAAGATCCTCCAAATGCAAGTGAAACTTCATGGTGCTGTGATGGAAACACCACACTTTAACTTAACCTGATCATGAGATGGGGCTATATAACTGGGTAGAAACCTTGCTCAGCTAAGGCATTATGGCAAGTCCTTTTTTTTCAAAGAAAGATTCAAGAGGCATGCAATGCTTTTGATTTGTTTTCAAAGGGAACCACAGTCAATGTCTCAGTAGAAGGATTTTAATCTGAACATTATCTGTCTGTAGTCTTCCTTTATTCAGTTAACATTTCCTTGACCTCATCTTTCAACCTTTCACATGGCAACCTCAGGCTTTGATAACAGCAATTCAACCTTCACCCCAGCTGATTCTTCAAAATATATGCCCCAAGGCCCAGAGGAGAGGATTAACAGACTCCATCCTAATTACCTGTTATTGTGTAGTTGTTTAAAAGATGTTGGCTCCAGAGGATGAGGGTGTAGCCAGACAGAAGACAGCCCAGGGTTCAAAAGGCTAGCACTGTTTGGCTCCCTAGGCCTATAAATTGATGTGTTGACTGAATGCAAAGAGTCCAATTGGAAGAGGCCCAGGCCAAGGAAACAGCAGTGCAGCCCTCACTCTTTCTTTCAGGCATGGGACCTAAAACATTCTGCTAATGACTTCCTACTGGTCTGTTAAATGAAAGGGCCCATCACATTTCCCCTTTTGTGCAAATGCCAGACTTTTCATGTTCTTGCTTTCTTCCTAGTTTAGCTATGGGTGGCCTTTCTTTGTAAATGGACACTTTGAAGGATGGGTCTGTTGATATATCACCTTATTCCTTTGTCTCTGGTGGAATGGCCACTCAGCATCATTTCTGCTAAAGGTCATTTTCTTTACTTTTCTTTTTGTAATATTTATATCATATTCCCTCCCCTTAGTTTTATTGTTAGTGACAACCCTGCGAGACAAGTCCAACTAAGAGCTTTCACACTGCACAGTTATAGAACTATGATTCCAGTTTAAT
Source organism: Sceloporus undulatus (assembly GCF_019175285.1). Lineage (NCBI taxonomy): Eukaryota > Metazoa > Chordata > Lepidosauria > Squamata > Phrynosomatidae > Sceloporus > Sceloporus undulatus. Next base: position 47,022,150 of record NC_056526.1, read on the forward strand.
TGCCATAGTTCTATGAGGTATTTAGAATTCTTAGCCAGAATTCTCAGTGCTTCACCAAGCTATATCGCTTAGGATCCCATAGGTTCCAGCCACTGGCAGTTAAAGTAGAATCACAGTGCTATAATTGTGTTGTGTGAAATGGCTTAGAGCAGTGGCTCCCAAACTGTGTCCTTTAAAAGATTTTGGACTTCAGCTCCCAGAATGTCAGCCACATTGGCCAATAGTCTGGGATTCTGAGAGCTGAAGTCCAAAATCCCTTAAACAGCACAGTGAGTTTCATGGCATTATGGAGACTGACCTGGATCCCTCAAGTCCCAGTTGACTTGCTAACCACTACACTAAATTTTTAAAAGTCTGGATATATTCTTAGGTAATTGGCCTTATTGAATATAGCAATTAGCTCTCCTTTCAAAGCACAACTCCATGTAATTCTATAAACATTATGTGGCTCATTTTTAGTGTTTTAATCTGGCTTGTTCTTTTTTTTTCTTACAGAGATGACCATAATTGCTTCTGATTAGGAACATGCAGCTGAATACATTTGTGGCAGCAAGACAGGATTAGTAAATCTTTTGACAGACTATTAAGTAGTCCATCATACCCACACCTCAGGTCATTAAAAGCTCCCCAAAGGTCAAAAGGTTTTGTAAAGAATGCAAGGTTTCCAGTTTTGTTAATTCAGGTTCACACTCCAAATTTTTTCAAGTCAAGTCTGTAATAAGTTATACTTTAAATCAACATATTTGTGAAACTTCAGTTTGGGCTTTGTACCCTTACACACACATTCTTAAATCAACCTGATGTATTTGTTAAATAACAAATACATTGGAAAAGAAGCACGGTTTTAGCCAAATAAAACCACAGTGGATAACAGAAAAACAATGACAACACTTCAAGCAGTAAAGGAAAGAAGAGAGGCAAAAGAAAGAGGAGATAGGAACAAAACCAGAACCATGAATGCCATTGTACAATGGCTAGTGTGCCAGGATAAAGGAAACTGCTATGATGATCAGTGCAGAGAAACAAAAGACAACAACAACAACAAAACTCTTCTAGAACATGGCCATATAGCCCAAAAACTCCACAAAAAACTATGTTTCTGAATGCTTCATGTTGTTCTGTATTTCAGTATCAGAAATGTTTTCTCCCAAACCTTCTGAGTTTTTCCACTGTAGAATGTTATTATCTAAAAAATGGCCCTCCTCCTCCTCCTTTCCCCCTATAATATCTTTACTAATCAAATGTAATACAAATTACTGAATAAAATATTTCTGTGCAGTGATCCACCAAAGGGGATCCCTGTCATTTTTCTTTCTTTTTTCTTTTTTAAATAAAATGGATGTGTGGGGAAGGAAAACACACAACACTGAACTAGAACCTGAGATCATCCACCAAAGATAAATGATGAGAGATTCACAATACTTATTTACACCCTGCAGCGCTAGACAAATGTAAAAGCTTACACACTGCATGGTTAAAAGGTGGATGCCTACTAGTCACAATTACTACACATCTCCTCCAGTATCAGAATCAGTTGTTGTTGTTGTGTGCCTTCAAGTCATTTTTGACTAACGATGACCCTAAGGCAACCCTATCATAGGGTTTTCTTGCCAAGATTTGTTCAGATGAGGTTTTCCATTGCCTTCCCCTGAGGCTGTGACTTGTCCAAGGTCACCCAGTGGGTTTCATGACCAAGCAGGAAATTGAACCCTGGTCTCCAGAGTCATAGTCCAGCATTCAAACCATACACCACACTGGGTCTCATAAGAGACCTATCCTAAGTGTGGAGGAATATGAACAGGAAATTGTATTTATGTTCTTCTTGTAAGTTTTTCATATGCAGCTGGCCTTCATTCTGTTCAAAATATGGGTCTTAGGTCCATAACTCCCATCTGAATTTGGTAAGGATGGTGCAAATTAATTTTTTGTTGTCTCACTTTTTCATCTGCTTTTAAAATGTCCCAGTTTTTCTCTCTCTCTCCCACCTTCCCCCCTTTGTCCTCATCTTACTTCAATTGCTGTAAATTGTCTTTGAAGTGCAAAAGTAGTCTGCACTCAGTTAACACAAGAAGGGGACAAGGAAAGAATGGGGTGAATTCTGTCCTTCCCAGTAGACTCAGGCAAAATCAAACTGCAGAAGCTTCTCCTAGCTCATCTTCGTTAATAACTTGTGCCATCTTGACTGCACTGATGTTGCTTGGCCACATATTTCCACCTTTTCGTTTGTCAAATATTGGAGGGTATGTAAGTTTTCAATTCCAATATCACTGCTTTCTATTCTGGCAACCAGGGACAGCCAATGAGTTGTTGCAGCAGAGGTAATAAATCCATTACTTCCACAAATGCTCTAAATTGAATGAAACATCTTCCTTTGCTAGACCCCCATCCCAATATAGAGTCTGAGCACCAGCTGAGCTCCAGTGCAACTCAGAGCAATTGCAGGATGTGTAGCAGTTAAGTCAAGAGTTCTCTGAAGATGCCAGCCACAGATGCTGGCAAAACATCAGGAATAAACTCTTCTAGAACATGGCCACATAGCCTGAAAAACTCACAAAAAACTATGGATGCCAGCCATGAAAGCCTTTGACTTCACAAAGTTGAGAGTGATTTCAGCACCGCTGTGGAAGCTAATCCATTGGTGACAATAGTTCCCACAATCCCCCTCTAAAAAGTAGTAAAGCCCCCCCTGCAAGACATTTGACTGTCCAAAACTGGAGTCTTCAAATTTTTGGAAACAAACTTGTAGGCCATTTTTGTGCCTATGGTTAATTAGATAGTATCTCACAGTACCCAGAGTCTTGTGCATATTTATTCTGTCTATTTTTATCAACAATCCTGGAATCTAAATTTATTCCAAGGTGTCAAAAAGATGATTGCCGCTGTTCTCTCTATCTAAGGCAGAGAGCATTCCTAATGATGCTATTTGTAGCTAGGAGACTCCAAATACTAGTATCTTGCCTAGCTGTTATCCATCTGCCAGTAATTTAGTAATGAACAAATTTGGTAATGAAGATGAATAAGAGTGCCATTCTAAGTGTGTCTGCTATGAAGGAAGTCACACTGAGATCATGTTGGGAGTTGTAGTTCAAGGTACAATTTGAAGGAGTGTCTCTTCTGGTATACACTCCTGCCCAAAGTTTGAACTCTAAAGGAGTGTCCCCTTTTTGTTTTCCATCAGTCAGAGCAATATGCTATGGGAGGATGTGGGAATGAGACTTCTTTACTAAGGCACCCCAACTACTGACCCTTAGAGATCTGTTTGGTGTCATTCTGCCACCAAGTGAAATATGCGCTTAGATCTTTCATTCAGAGATGCACTTATGGATATGGAACTCTGAATGCAGAGACTTAGCTGTATTAGGTTGGAATATCAGTATGCAAAGGGATCTGGTAGCTATATTGGGGGAAGCTAGGTCATTGAAAAGGTTTATTTCAGAAGGTAGTATGGGGAGATGTAACGATGGGCAAGTCACATTCTCTCATCTTCAGAAAAAGGCAAAAGTAAAATCTCCTCTGAACAAATCTTACCAAGAAAATCCAATGATAGTTTTGCGTTTGGGTTGCCATAAGTATGAAATGGCTTGAAGGCACACAACAACAGCACCTACAGGCACATTCCCATAACTGTGACTCCTGATGCAGGATCTCCCACATGTTTAAAAAGTGATTTGCTACAGTTAATGGTTTACATTCAGTGATGTATCTCTATGGGATCTCTACTGGAGTCAGTGATTTGCTACTGGATCTCACTGCTTCTAACGGAATTGAAAATGACCCACTACTCTGGAATTTTTTAGTACATCCTAAAAACCTGCTAAGAGAGCTGGAAAACACTCAAAAACCATCACTCTCAACCTTTGATCTTTCATTCATTTTGGATTTCAGCTAACAGAAACCTACACCATGGGTGATGACAGCTTATAGGCTTCTGGAAGATTAAGTTCTAAATATCTGGAAGAGCAAACATCTGAGACCTCTGGAAGAACATTTTTTTCCAACATTGTTTTGCCAAATATACAGTGAGTACTTGTCCAAAGTATCATATATTTTCAAAGCAGGATATAATCTTGCTAGGTGAGAGCATCATGTTGTGTATTATGTGTATGATCCTCCCATTATGTGGCTATCATCTCCAGGGCACTCCTGTCAATTACTCCAAAAGATACTGGCTACTTGTTGTTGTTATGTGCCTTCAAGTAATTTCTGACTTATGTTGATCCTTTCATGGGGTTTTCTTGGCAAGTTTCTTCAGAGGGGGGTTGCCATTGCTATCCTCTGAGGCTGAGAGAGTGTGACTCATCCAAGATCACATGGCTACAGTGATTCTTTAATGCAACGTGAATTGCTTCTAACACTCACAAGAGTGATTAAGGATCTTTGTATCCTCCATTAATAATCACCACCTAACCCACTTTTGGAAGAAGTACTTTATATTTATTTCTGTTTACTTTCTTTACTGGTGCTGAATTATTTCAGTATGTTTGTGTATTAACAGGAAAAACTCATAGAACAGTATTAACAGAGTTGGTAAATGCAAAAAATAAAATAAAAATAAAACAAAACAAAACCTTCCACACAAAATTAGATGGTGTCCATGGAAACAGAAGAAAAAGTGAAACCTGAAATTTGCCTGCTTTTGTTTCTTGTATGAGCCAGCACAGTGTAGTGAGATTGGGAGTTTGAGTTTCTGGTCAAATGGAAGTCAATGAAAGCATGTGAATTGTAGCTTGATGAATGGAGCTCTATTGACACATTTACCTGTCCCAGGATGATTGAATGAAATTTGAATGTTGGTTTAGGAGTCTGGGAGATCAGGATTCAAATCGCTGCTCAACTATGAAACACATTGGGTCACCTTGGACAAGTCAAACGCTTTCAGTCTAAGAGGAAGGAAATGGCAAGCTTCCTTTGAATAAATCTCATGAAGAAAACCTTATGATAGGGCTGCTATAAATTCGAGTCAACCTGAAGACACTTAGCAACAAGCAACAATGGCATAGCAAATGACAGGAAGTGTAGTAAGAGGTTATTTGTAAAGGGGATGGTTAGGTGTGACACAGAGGGATGCTTTCCTTATACCATGTCAAATGAATTATTGTTCTTACATTATTGTTTTCAGCAAATATTCTGTTGGATTGCAGCTCCTATTCCCTGTAAATAGCACACTAGTTGAGGATAATGAGACTGCAGCCTAACCCATCTGCAATGCACCAGGTTTGGGAAGGAGGTATAACTGGCTGTGGTTCTCCATTGATTTCAATAGGAATCTTTTCCTGCCTTACTTGAAAATATGCATGAACTTGGAACTTTTGCACACAAAGTCTGTCCCTTCAGGTATAGAAATAGAACTAAATAATATTTTTCCATATCATAGTAGTGGTAAGAATCCTGATAGTGATGTGATATTTAGCCTCCAGTTTCATAGTTTATTCAGTCTAACAGTACATGGTCTCCATGAAGGCTTGCCTTTCTAGATATGGTACCTATATTGGTGATCTACAAACATAACAGCAACTGAGAAGAAAAGCTAAGAATTTGATCGTCTAATGTGTTTTGTGGAAACAACACAATGCAATATTGCCTGCCACCATCACCACCACCCCCATGCTGGCAGGCCAGAGCTGGTCAGACCAGATTTATGGTGAGTGGGGTAGCATGGGAATAGAGTCACTTCAGGAGGCATGGAAGTAGAGTCAAGATACATTCAGTTGCATGGGCCCATTCCGGACGGGCGTATAGTATGTCCCTAGGACGTACTAGGGTTAGGAAGAGGCATCACTTCCTGATGCCCCTAACCCTAGTACATACTGGGTACGTACAAAATGGTGACACCTGTCCACACGGGGGCTGCCATTTTGATGTCGCAGATGCATAGCATCTGGACGTCGCGTGGCGCTAATGATGTCGCGAGTGCACCATTGGCACCTCGTGACATCATAACTGCGCTGGGAAAAGAAGCGCCATTTTGGGGCTTCTTTTTGCAGCGTGGAGGAGCCGCGCGATTTGGACACTGGGGCTCCTCTGCACTGCAAATGGCGGCGGCGGCAGACCGCCCGTTTTGGGTGGTCTGTAATGCGCCATTGTTAGGCTTGTGGGCTGCAAATTGGGGATTTATCCAGGGAAGCACAAACCCAACAAATTTCTTATACATTCATACCTCAATCACATCAGTTTTTCCAATGTAACTTGGTGGACAGAAGTCTGTGTTTGTCTGTATTACACAAGTATGGTCCTCAAGGGGCTTATAGCGTCACAACTGAGATCAAGAGGACTGCTTAAGACCTGAAGTGAGCACTTTAAAAAGTTTTATCTCTCTTTTTTCCTCCTCTTTGATGTGTTTTCTCATTGGTCTAAGAAATAGGGGAAATAATTCTTGTTAAGTTAATGGGCTTTTGACTAAGTACTGAAGCCATTATAAACTACATAGATAAATAAAAATGAACTGTACTTCAAGAAGAACCATCTCATGGGGTGTGAGCAGGATCAGTGAAATTTCTTGCTATGTTTGGGTGTGTGTGCGCATGCACACGTGCCTTCAAGTCGCCTGTTGACTCAAGGCAGCCTTATGAATTTTAAAGGTTTTTCTTAGGAAACGAATACTCAGAGGTTGTCTACAGCACCTGACATTCATTGGCAGTCTCCCATTCTAGTCTTTGTAGCCAGCCGCAAAATGATTACATTTGCAGATGTAAATGTAATGCTGAAGTCCATTGAAAATCTCATCACTGATTTTGCATCTGGTTAAAGGGACATAGTCCCAACATTGTAACCTAAATGCTTGATTAAGTACTAACAGAACCATGTAAAGCCATGGCCCAACATTTAACAGTTCTACCAGGTGCAAATGTGGAGAAAATCTGCAAATGTAAAAAAATGTACAAGATCAGTGGTGAATAGTGAATGTGATGGTGGTTGGGTGATGAATCTGCTCTGGGTTTTAATCCAAACTATAAAGAAGCTATCCAAGGTGCTGAACCTATTTGTGGAAAGGGGTCAGCACCTTGTTTAGTGCCTTTGAAGTTCAGAGTGAAAGCCAGAGTGACTCCATTTCCCAGAGAGATATGGAAACCACGAGCTGCCACTGGTGGCTTTGTAACCCCTCTTGTCTTTCCTTCCCCAAATCCCACAGGCACTGGCTACTGTTGGAGAGAAATGGATGGGTTGCAAGATGGGCTGCCCCCACTGTACAGGATGTTATAGTCTACATCTTACAAAACAAAACAACCAAAGGGTTCTGGCAAAAAATATATAAGGAAATAACAGCACCCTGGAGCAAAAACAACAACAACAATATAGTATCTTAAAGGGTATAAATACCCCACTGAAAAATCTGTAAATGCTAAGGGTGAATATATATTAATAATAAAATATCCAAAATTCAAAACCAGAGAAACTAAACCCTGGAGAAAAGCTAATCAAATAACAGAAAGGGTAGAGAAAAAATACCCTTTTTCTTTGGCAATTATAAAAAATATAACAATTCTAATAATAGAAACCAAAGACCAGACGCGTTTTGACTGACGTTTTCTTCAGTGGCCTGCCAATGTTAAAAATATAAAATGTATAGCAATACCTTAGCACACAATGTGACTGTACTGAATTCAAAAGCTGCAATGAGCTTAACCTGCTCTCAGAGTGTCTTATATAACTAGCTGTGCTGGTAATGAGCATAATCCTGCTAAAACTCAAGGATATTCTACATCTTGCCAGCAAAGATGGAAAGAATACTCATAATTATTCAATCCCACATCACAAAATGGTTTCCCCAACACTTGGAAAAATCCATTTGGAAGAATAATAGGCCAACAAGAATTCTGGGCAATTTTTTTAATATTTGATGCCTCAAATGGGTTTCTTCTGTGCCTTCTGCACAGAAAACAAGGTTGCCTGTGCAAAACAAACAAACAAATATACAAATATTAATCTGTAACATTACCATTCAAGAAGAATAGTGCAGAAGAATATTCATTTTGTCCTGCAGTAGGGAGAAAACAGAGAGCCAGCATGGTGTAATGGTTTCAGCTTTGGACCAGGACATTAGTAGGCCAGGGTTCAAATCCCCACTTGGCTATTGAAACCTACTGGGTAACCTTGGACATGTCACACACTCTCAGCCTCAGAAGAAGGCAAAGGCAACTCCCCTCTGAACAAATTCTGACAACAAAACCCTGCCTTAGGTTCACCTCAGGGTCACTATGGCGGGGTACAGACCACCAGAAAGAGGCACCTCCCCATTGCCTCTCTTTGCTCTGCAGGAGTGCCATAGCAACCAAATTGCACGGCGCTGCTGCCGAGAAAAAAAGGAGCACCCGGAAGCGGCTCCTTTTGGTGGTGCCGCAGCGACGCAGCAAAGTACCAAAGCTGGTGTGGTGATGTTGCACCTGTGCCGCCCCGTCTGGAAGCGGCGCAGCAGGGACATCACCATTATGCGCTTGGTCTGGTGGGCATGCTGCAGCTGCGGCACCCTCGTCATGTGCGAGGGTTGTCATGCGTGTGGGCGCTCTGACCACCAGGCAACCGCCGCATGTGACGAGAGTGCCTCAAAGGCCCATCTGTTCCGGGCCTATAAGTCAGAGATGACTTGAAGGCACACAAACAAGAAAGGAGAAAACTACCATAATTTTTCATCCTTACCTGTGAGGATGAAAGAGTCATGGATTGACATCCCTATAGTGTCAGACAATTTTAATTGGGAAGAGGGAGTATAACTTTGTTGCCGAGGATGTTCAAAGGTCCTAGATTCACTCCTTAGCTTCCTTGCGCATACCTGGATACTTGAAACCCTGCAGAACCCTTGCCAAATGGAATAGTCAATAAATATTGATCTAAATAGAAGGATCATCTGACTTGGTATAAGGCATCTCCATATGCCTCCAGTGTAAACATCAATCATGTCATTGGTGCACACTCAAAATTTCCTTCTGCTCACATGTCAGTAGGCAGAAAAGGAGAGCAGGACTGTGATGGTGAAGCAGCTTACAGAAGAACTTGGAGGCAGAAACAAGCCCCAGAGACCCAGGTTGGGGAAGAGACTGTGAGTCATTGGAGCACAGGGACTGTACATATTGCCTGCCTCCCAGTTACATTATACAAGCCTCTGAATCTGTACTTATCCTTATTCCACCTTCTGCCTCTTGACTCACCTATGCTGCATCAACAGAGATGGAATTAAAATGTTCAATAAACTTGGATTGTATGGAAGGCAATGGCAAATCACTCATAAATAGTCCTTTTCTAAGCAAGTCCTATGGAAGTTGTGGCATCACCATAGGTCCACAGGTGGATTGAAGACATGTATTTTTTCTACAGTTATATAAAGAAATATATACAGATGAAGGAGATGGGCTTTTCCTGTGCATTATGTACCTTGTATAGCTTTTGTGTTTTGTGGCTTTTTAACAACGTTTTTTAAATTGTTCTAGGAGAAAGAGTGACTACTTCTACTACATGAGCAAAATATAGATAGCTTGTGTGTGTCATGCTTGCCTGCATTAGGGGGCCTTGAAGGCAAGTGTATTCAATTTGCAGGGATCGTGGTGAGCAAAGACCAGCTTATACAAAATATTTCTCTATTTCGCTCAATAGGAAAAGGACAAGCAATATCACAGATGCATAAGCTGAAAGACCATTTTATATGCCACCATATAAATGGCATGTCTCCCTAAAAATTCAACCCAAGACATTTTGGTCTTTGAGGCAAAGGAGAAAATGGTGCCCCACCTCCATTCCACACACCAAAGCTGATTGGACTGGAAACGGAATCTTACTTCAAAAATGGTAGCAAGATAATTTAGGACTTTTTTTTTACCCTGGAAGAACCTTCAACATAATTTCCAGGTCTTGAGGAACCCCTGCGTTAAAAAAATATTATATCTATGTTTGTTTGTTTTTTAAATTCCCCAGTTATGATCTCCTGAGAAACCCTTAGCAGTTTTTTTTTTTGCAGATCTTAGGGTTCCAAAGAATCTTATTTGAGAAACCCTTGATGATGATGATGGTGATGATCCTGCTCCCCACAAAAATATTGGGATTCAAAATGGCTTACAAGGTAGTTTAGGGAGTACAGGTCAAGATTATTTTGAGTTAAGCATGCAACTCCATCCTCAAAGAGTGGAACAGATCCACTGGCTCAAAAGGAATACCTGGAAGACCATCATTGCTGCCTTGAATAATCTTTCACCTGAAGTTGTTGTCTCACTCTGCCTTATGCTAGAGCCAGCCGTTTCCCCAATTCATTTCACTTCAAGTCCATCTGAACCTGAGCTAATATGTATTAGAATTGTTCTGTAAAGTTGAGACAAAAAGCTGCTGCCCTGTTCTGAAAATATTTCATGGCAACTTTCTCCCGTGAGCTATGGAGCTACATATCCCCAGGTCTCTGAATTTGCCATTTCATTTTTTTTGTTTGTTTGTTACCATTATCTTCTTTATCCTGTCTCTTCTAAATAGCAGAATTGACTTGTTAATGAGTGTAGGAAGTTATGAATCAGCAAGCATAAATCCAGTGTATGCTGTTGCTGTTTTAAGACTTGACTCCCCCCCTCCATTGCCCCATGAGTCAGTGACGCTTATCCCATCCAGCATCACCATCCTACCACCTACCCTGGTGAAGACAGCAAAAATGATGAGAAAATATAGTGTTCAAACAATGTAACTGGGTCCCCTTATAAGAGGACCCAGTTACGTTGTTTGAACACTATACAAAATTGGGTCATCCTGTTAATTTAAATGAATTATCCCCATACAAGCATATGGAAATAGGTGCTGTGCACACAGGATAGAAGGGAAGACTTTCCTATCCTAGTTTTTGATGGGTTTTTTGAAGATGGGGGATCTAATTCCACAGCCATAGGGTCCTTTCACACTACACATTCCTTTGGATTTGGATAACTTTGTGTTAGGAGTTCTTCTCTCCTTTGCCTCCTCTCATCAGTCCCACTTCTTTTCTCTCTCTTCAACATCATATTTTTTTCACAGCAGCCTTTCTCATCTTCAGGCATCCTTTTTTTAGTTGTTGCTCCTTATCTGCTTTCATGCAGCCCTATCAATTTTTCCCATTCTTCCAGAAATTGCACTTCATACCATAACCTGTAAGCACCAACTATTTTACTTACAATACAAAAGGATTTCATCACCTCTACTTTACTCACATTGGAAGAACTTTTCTATATCATTTTCCCCTAGTTTTTCTACAGATGTTAGCTTTCTTTCTTTCTTTCTTTCTTCTTTCTGCTATAGTCCTGAGATATGTTGACTCTATCTTTTCTTTTTCCTCAGCTATTCTCCCGTGCCACAGTTTCCCACTTGTACAGGAACTTCTTGTTTTTATTTCTGGCTGACAAGCTTTCAGGAAAAGGTCACCGCAAGATGAGAATATGAATGTCATGTCATGAAATACCTTGCATGGCCTATTGCTTTTCATCTGGGCTTTTGTGCTGTGCTTAGATACCAGGACAATGAACAGGTGCTATACAAAACCTAACAGACATTGTTGGTACTATCATTAAAAAAAAAAAAAAACTTGATATATTTCCTCAAGAGTTGCCTTTACTCTCTGAGATTAAAGGCATTGTATGGTTGAGATCCTACAATGTTTCAGCATAGCATAAATAACCTGCCAATGGAGTTATTGAATATGTGTAATGCAAGATATGGGAATACATATAATGCAAGATATGTGAATCAATGCTCAATGCATATGGCTGATAACCTCTTGTGCAATGCACAAAGGCAATTCATAGAACTGATGTGCATTCACACACCAACTTATATACTTTAATGCATTATTGCATGTACTTTTGTCCCAAATATACAACTTTGGTTATGCTACTTTCAACAGGATACAGCATTTGCATACATTTTAAAAACTACCCTACATTTGTAGCACAACCTAGTTTGTGTATGTCACTAACAGAATGTCCACCAATATAAGTAGGCCTATATGATGTGTGCTACTCTGTTGTTACAACCAGGAGTTTTTCAACTACCTAGTTTTGGCTAGGCTGGGGGTTGTAATCATGTGGCTGTCCTAAAACATTGGAATGCAAATGGTAACAGTCTTCAGTGCTGATAATGCTGGCCAAGGCTGGGAGTTGCAGTCCATTTGGAGGGTCATATGTTATCAGACAGATAAGAAACCCCCAGTAGGCTGCTGCCATACACAGTTGCCAGGTTGCATTTAGCCAAGTGGGTCACCAGACGTTGGCTTGTCCCAGAGTCTAGAAAAATATTTCTTCCAGGCTATAGCTTGGGTTTTCTATAACATGTAAGAGTGTAACTCTGTAACATGAAGTAAGAGTGACCTCAGAAGAGGTTTCACAATTTGGAAGTTATGCATGAATTCAATTTTTAAGTTTAAATGAGAATATCTTCTTGGTAGCTGCTCCCAGATTGTGGAAGTCCCTGCAGGCAAAAACTAACTGCTCTATTTTCTTTCTGTTGGCAGGCTAGGGTGTTTTTATTTGGGTAGGTTTTTGGCATATTGAAAGGGGTCTGTCAAATTGGATGGTTGTCTATTGTATCTTTTATTGTTGAATTTTTTTGGGTCTTTTCCCCTTCGATGTTCAAGGGCTCCTGTATTGAAAGATCATCCATGCCACTGAGCAGATGCTGAAAGCCATGGAAGACGAGCATAAATGATGGAGATGGGAAAAGGCAATGGGAAGGCTGTATGTTGGATGAGTAATGTAGAGTACCATAGGAGCTAGGGAAGTGAGCCAAACAGTGGAATCAAAATGCTGATGGACTTACATAGCCATAGTGGACCTGTATTTATGATTTCTACATATTCACAATTGTGGCACTATTGCTATGGTCATAACTGCCTGCCAAACTTATTTTTAGTGGGCAGCAGCTACATGGAGACAAAAGGGCCCCTTGTATTGGTGACTAAAGTGAAGGCAGACGACATTTCCCCCTTCCTGCCAGCCAGCAATGCTGCAACCTCCAGAAGCAGGACCCCCTGTTGTACTTTATTGTTGCAGCCTTGCTGGCAGGCAGGAGGGGGGGGGTGGAAACATTATCTGTCCATGCCTCTAGCACTAGCATCTCTCCATGTGGCTACTGCCTTGTAAAGTAGATTTGGGGGCTTGGGCCATAATATACTACTTAAGTATAGCTAAGTATTCTTAACTAAGTACAGTAGACTCTCGATTATCTGACATAAAGAGGCGGGCTGGTAGTCGAAAATGTTGGATAATCTGGAAGGTCCAAGAAAAGCCTTGAAATCACTATGAATTGGAAATGTATTGAAGTTTTACTGCAGTAATGGTAAAAGTAATGTTGCAGTAACATTACAGTAACAACATTGTAATGTATAAACAGTCCTCTGAAAATGTAAAGAAATCACTGGTCAATATTGTGATGTACAGTATGTACTGTATAAACAGTTCAGTCCTTTGAAAATGTAAAGAAATCACTGGTCAATATTGTGATGTACAGTACGTACTGTATAAACAGTTCAGTCCTCTGAAAATGTAAAGAAACCACTGAGCAGTGACGTCGGATAATCCAGAATGTCAGATTATCAAAGGTTGGATAATTGAGACTCTACTGTAGCCAATGGAGAATCCTGTGGTGACATTGTTGTTGTTGATGATGATAATGTTGATTACAAGTGGTCATTGATATCTATAGAATATAATATATTCTCAGTTCCTGTGTGGTATCCTATGTAACTTATGCTAGCATTGCAAAATAGTAAAAATACCCAGATATGCACAATTACTAAATCATTATGTTGCTTTTTGCTGAGGTAGCAAACCTATATTTTAGCTGTAAGTGGGGCTCACATGATGGAATACTACTCACTTCATATAAATGTTCACTCTACATTAGCGTTTTATGACAGGGAAGAGACTGTAGCTCAGCTTTGTTTCTGACATATGGGCAGGTTACAAACTGCCCCTTACGATGCGCTCTGTGCGTGCTAGGGTTAGGAAGGGGCGTGTTAGGAAGAGTCGCCCCTTCCTAACTGGCCCCGGCTCCAACACGTCCGGAGCGCATCGTAAATGGTGGCGCCCATCCACATAGGCGCCGCCATTTTGACGTCTTGGATGCATAGCGTCCAGACATGTCGTGGCGGAAGTGACACCGCAAGGGCGCATTTCACCCCTCGTGGCGCCACTTCCATGTTTTGAAAAGGAACACCATTTCAGCGTTCCTTTTTCGCTGCGCTGGGAAGCCTCGCGGTCTGGCCGCTGGGGCTTCCCTCCACAGCGAATGGTGGTGGCGGGAGAATGGCCGCTTGAGGGTGGTCTGTAACCCGCCATGGATTTTCTCAGGAGAGAAATCTCTTTCTTTCTCTTTGGTGCAATATTTTATTACGCGAGCTCCCAGTTACCAGTGGGCTCCCCAGTTTATGATCTATTTGCTCCCCAAATACTGTCTTATATTGAGTCACACATCTGGTTTCTCTCATGAAGAATTTAGAACTAGTAACATATACTATGATATGCAGCAAGATGTAGTGTATGAGCATTGGACTATGACTCTTGAGAACAGAGTTCAATTTTCCACTCAAACATAGAAACCCACTGGATAGCCTTCAGCCAGTCACACACTCAGTCCAAGAAAACCCTATGATAGGTTCTTCTGAGGGCCTCCATAAGTCAGAAATGACCTGACAGAACACAGCAACAACAACAACAAAGTAAAAAATAAATAAATACTAGGATGAGTATTTGCTAGCTTCCTGAAATTAATTCATTTTTGTAATAACTAAAGCATAATCCCAGGCTGGCCATGTAAACTCACTGAGTGACCCTGGGCAACTCATACTCCCTCAGTTTCAGAGGATAACAATGGCAAATTCACCTCTGAAGAAACTTGCCAAGAAGACCCCATGATGGGGCGATCATAAGTCAGAGAAGACTTGAAGGCACACAACAACAGCAATTGGTACATTACAACTGGATGTTAACAAGGGGTAATGTCTATTTTTGTGGTAGAACTACAGATTTATACTGTAGCTACAGGGGTATGCCCTTCAACAACAACAACGGCAACAATTTATTTCTTACCTGCTTCTGCACATGGATTGGGGTGAGGGACAACAACAACAAACAAACAACATCAGTTAAGCACACATCAGTTAACACACATATCAATTTAAAAGGACAAATAAGATGTGCAATCCACATCTAAAATTCATCATTTAAAATTCACAGTTTAAAAATTATCTGAATAAACCACGCTGGAAGAGAATGGGTCTTCAATGCTCTTTTAAATTCAGACAGGGCAATCAGTTGACGAATCTATTCCAGCAGGTCATTCCACAGGTGCAGGGGGAGGGGGATTTAAAATAATCATCTGGCTGACAGTTGCCAACCTAGTCCTGGCTTACTGGTTTAAATGTCCAGTAAACTTCCAGAAGGCCATGTAAGTATCACCCCTAGTCTACGCTGCTTGGCATTGGTTCTCCATCCTTTCAATAGAGATGTCAGAGGGATTGAAACTTTGACCTTTGGCATGCAGACCCCATGTGCTGTATCACTAAGCCTTCCATGGGCCTTCCCTCCACAAGCACTAGGTCTAAGTTATGGACAGTGGCATTACCAAGGTGGTGTAGGGCGTATGGCATACATCAGGTGACACCCAGATGTTGGGCCCTTCTTGGCCTTTGGGGCAGTAGGGGTATGTACATGCTCTTGCCAGATGCTCCACATCTGGACTTTCATCTTTTGGCCACTGCCACCCTCTGGCAGTCCCTCTGGCACTGTGTGACACCCAGCATGGTGATTTCACTGGTTATGGAGTAACCTTTAGGGATCTCTTAAATATGATGGTTCATATAATGGCAGCTTTTCCAGACAATGTTACAGGAAATGACTGCTAGAATTCACAGGGGAATTATGGCTTCATGACCACAAACCAAAAAGAGGTCACCTTGAAAGCGAGCCACACAATTGTTAATGGGTTGGTAATTATGCACAATGTGGTGCAGCAGAATGAATGTTGGCTTGGGATGCAAGAGACATCAGGTTAAAATCTCAGTTATGATGCTCATTTAACAGGCCTTGAGCAAGCCACAATCTTTCAGCCTAATTTAGAGGTGATTTTAATAGGAATGAAGGCACCTTTCATTGATGATAACCTGATTTCTAAAAATCTCTTAGGATATGGTTTAGCTATGGCAGAATCTCATGTGTCCTGCAGAAACTTGCAATTCCCCATCTCTTCTCCACATGTTATATATGACACTTAATAGCCTGCTGGACCTCTAGTTAACAGTCATACCCTTGTGGCCTGAAACTATAATAAATTAACTTGATTATTCTAAAAAAGAACAGACAGGAACTGTCAATTACTGGGGTCTTAAAAGCTCCACAGGAACATTCATGTGAAGCTTTGAGATATTCAGCTACTGAAATGTAAAAACAAACCCTTAGGCCTTGTCATCTATAAAGAGGGTAGTTTGTGTGGAGGGAATGTTTCTCTCCTTTAATTTGCAAAATTTTCTGGAGTTAATGAGTGAATAAAATCAAAGCTTTAATGGCGTGCTTTCATTTCAGCTCCAATGGAGATAATTGGTAACATGTGTACCCATTCCAGTTACTTACCAGTCCCTTTTGGTTTTAAAACATCTGTTTAATTTGGAAGAGCTGGCTCCATTAAGTAGTGCCTACTAGTCTGTTGTGTGGCTAATGATATGAAGCTCATTAATGCCATATTCTCTCCTTGAAAAAACAAGAACAGAAGAGCTCATCTTTTATCCAAAGCATGGCTCTTTCACATTAAGGTTATGGCTTTGAATCTGATTCTTTGTTTTAGAGCCCATGTATTAATGCATGTAAGCTCACTTGCTTGTTTCTTTGTCTAGAAAGAAGCAGATATTCCCTGGTATGTAATAGAAAACAAACACCTGAATTTTTAGAATTCAAAGATATAGCTATGTTAGTCTGTAGAATCAGTATGTTAAGAGATCTTGTGGCACCTTTGAGACTAACTGAAAGAAAGAAGTTGGCAGCATGAACTTTTGTAGACTTAAGTCTACTTCCTGAGACCAAATGCTTCTGAGGAAGCAGACTTAAGTGAAAGCTCATTCTGCCAGCTTCTTTCTTTCAGTTAGTCTCAAAGGGTGCTACCTGAATTGTTAGATAATGCTACAACAAGTGCTGGTAATTTAGAATATATTAAAAAAACATTACTACTTTTCTCATGAGAAGCAAGGGTCAGATTCAGAGGTGAGCAACACCCAACAGGGTTGGACTCCATTTGGTGCCTTCCCCCACTGACTAATTCTTTTAGTCCTTCTGACTTTGAAAAATGGCTACTGAAGTGAGTTCAGGGACCAGTATTGGAGCTGGGCTATACCTGGATGGCAGTTTTGGGGGCAAAAGCCATGCGATAAAACCAGGGGGTAGCTCAAATTTGGCTTGAATTCAGGAGCAGTAAGTTGCTTTACTTTGCTGTGTGCTAAGCTCATTCCTCTGTGACACCAGAATTCTCTGGCACAGCCACAGCAGAAATTGACAAATGAGGCATGTAGGAATACACCTTGTGTAAAGAAGAACTATGCTCCTAGAAGTGCAATCATGCTTTAAAACAAAATGTGCTCACCACACACCTCGTTTTAACAGAAAAAATGTGATTTTCATGACTGCTGCAAATAGCCCGGCAGCTATTTTAGGGCGGGGGGCAGATCTCATAGTTACAAGTAGCCTTTGTGTTTCAGAGGGGGGGGGGGGGCAGCCTTTCTTCTTGGCCTCACAGTGCATTGCTTAGTGTAACATCATGCTTGCACACTTGATATTTGCATATTCATTCATTCACTCAATTTGCAGTCTCCGCCTTGGGATGAAGTTTAACTGCAGATTGTATGACTACAACAGATGGAATAATTTTTGGCTTTTTCTGTTTCTTCCCCCATGATCATACTTCTTTTGTACCATTTGGACCGATGAAGGACATTATCACACCATTGTCACGTCTCATGGCAACTGAGTTTGAAAGGAAACAGGAACATACCATTTTGAAAACATTTGTTATGACACCTCTCTTCTTTACCATGATTGCACTGCTTAGAACCCTCTGGGTGTGATAAGCCTCTTCAGTTCTAGCAGTATACCCATGAGGTGTCACGAGGGGACTGTTTTTCTCCCCATCCCCCTTGCTATTCCAAAGCAGGGTAACTCTGCTTCTGTTGGTTTATTAATTTTAATTTTTCTTTGCTTGCATAATTATGGCAAAAACAATTAAAATTATTTTTATTTTTTTCCCCATTTTGTCATAAGTATTTAAACAAAGAAAAGGTAATTTAAAAAACCCTCTGACAGTTATGGAGTTAGCTTCCTTTGGAAAAGCAATTGGGAAGGAGAGAGAGGAGGAGAATGTGGCTGGAACTGAAGTGGAGGCTTTTTGCACCAAAATGCCTGTGCTATAATAGTGATGTTGAGAGCTAATTGACAGGTTTTGCCCATCAATGAAAAGATGCACTAGAGTAACAGGGCAGCAGCAGGACAGACATGACATAATTTGATATGTACCAAGCAAAGAGACTTTTATCCTGTTAAAATTTCACTTTTTAGCCTTATGTGGTAACGTCTGAGGAGTTGGGAATAACTCAAAAGCTTAGTGACTTTTGTGGCACTTTGTTTCATCAAAATAAAATTGTTGCCCCACCTGGGAATTGTAGTTTATTTGTTGCACCAGAGCTCTCTCTGACAAAGAAGGCTAAATGTCTCACAAAACTGCAGTTCCTATATTTCCCTAGTACTGACCCAGGGCAGTTAAAGTGGTCTCAGACTGGATTATTTCTGCAGTGTGTTTTGGACCTATATCTTCTTTAGTGTTCTGGATTCAGTTCAGGCAAAGAGATATAAGCTTTTGTTTGTCATATGAGTCAACTTCAATGACACTTGGTAGCCTCCATGTCAGTGTTGTGGTGAATTCATTCTGGATTTTAGCCTGAATTATAAAAGAGCTTTCCAGGTTGAAGATAGGGTTCAGCACCTCATCTTTACAGTTTGAACTAAGAACCAGAACAGATCCAGTACTTCACTGCCTTTGAAACTCATAACACCAACTGGTATCCTTTCAATCTCAAATGTTCATTGTTCTGCCTTTCCCAACCATTGTGTACTGCAACATAGCCATGCCGATGTGAGTGGATTGGGAGCTGCAATAAAAAACACTGGGATGATACCAGAAAAGCTCTCAGAGGTGTGAGTGTGACAAAGGCTTATCTCAAAAGAACCCAGTAATAGTCCTGGACTGAACTGCAACATAATAATTTTCTTGCTTCACCAAGTTCTCTACATTATCTCACTTCTGTTTTTTAACAGATACTTCATGTATCTAAAAAACGTGACCCATTACATTTCCAGTGAAGTCCTTATGTATTCCTTACCAGTATATTCTGTAAGATCAACAAGGTGATTCAGAGTTAACCAAATCAGATTTGGCTGGAGGTACTACAAGCTGATGACAGAGAGAACATATCCAGAACTGAAATCGACTTACAAAGCCATTCCATGTTACCTGGCTGATTGTGACCATGGAAACTGAATGTTGCAGACCTCTCCGATGCCAGGCACTGCCAACTTTTAGCTGTTCTGATTTGTTCCTTGTTTTAGGGCTCAGATTACCAAGAACACAAGATCATTACCACCTCCCTGTTAATGGTGTCCAAGAAACTGACCTGGCACCCTGAAATTTCTAAGAAACACTTGTTCAAAGAACTGTTGTGCCAGAAAACACTTGCTATTATTTTTAGTGAAATCTGGGAAGGAGTATGCCAATAGCAGCTCTGTGGGGTTGCTGCCTTCTTGACATTAGAATGGTTTAATTTATTCTTCAATGGTATTTATTTTTCAATTTCTCACTCTTTTGTTGAACCTGTTGTTTGCCATATCCTTTAGCTCACTTCATGAAACCTAAATGATTGTTTAAGGGAATGGAAGGAACTAATTAAGATATAGGACTGCAATCAGTTACTCATGAGTGTATCTGCAATAGTTATAGAATTTCAGTACCACTCTATCTTTTGAAGATAGGTACTTAAGAATTCCTTGCTAGAAAGCTCTAGTCCACTCCTCTGCACTACAGTACTAGTGCTCTCTAGCAGAGAATTCCAGGGAGCTCATAAAACTATGGACTCAAAGAATTGGTAAGGATGGAGCTGTGACAGATAAAGACAGATCCCCAAGTAGTGGTTATGTTGTAGTTAGGTGTCAGATCTAATACAAGATCTTCTCTGATCAGAAAATTGCTGGTGTGTTATCCAGTGAAAAAGAACAATGCAATTCTTGGATTTATTAGGGCAGGGATTTCCAGTTTTGTGATACACTCATGCTCTGTCTGGACATTAGATATGCTCTGTGACGTCCTTCTTTATTTCAGTTCTACCTGAAACCTTCTTTGAATTTTCCTTGAAGATGATTTTTTTAACCCTTTAAGGTTCACGAGTAGGGTTTGATAGTAGACTGAACTCAGCAGATTATTTAACAACACAGTACCAAGAGGACTCTGGCTTGAGCCCAGGGCTCAATCTAAAACAAGCAATTAAACTAACTTTATATAGAATTCTTTAAAAACCATGCAGTGACAGCAATTGAGCAACAAGAGGCTATGACATACAAACATTTACCCATAATGAACAAGCACTATTTCAGAATTATGTACATCACACTTATTCTTATTATCTTATTTCGCTGTTCCAGGTGTTGTCAACAGAACATGTCAACATCAACAGAACATGTCACGAGGCTTTAGAACATGGCTCAAAATGTTTTGCACCTCCTTAACTTAATTTGAAATCACTAGAAACTTGAAAATTCTTGGTGCTGGAGAGGGAGGGAAGACTGTTCCTTTCTGCCAGTTTGTGGCTGCAGCAGACTGAATGGCAGTGCACAGGCTTAGTCAGCTAGCCAGCCAGCCAGCTAGCCTTTGTCTTGGCTCCTGTCATGTGGTTGCTCTGCTGCAGAAAGGAGGTGGGCTGAGCAGCTTATAAGTCTTCATGGATCTCCTGTGAGGACACCACGTCCCCTGGGGGACCATGGACCACAAGTTAAGAGCCACTGGTCTGAACAACCTACTTTCTGTAATATGGTTCTACTCAGGAAACCTGAACATAAGTGACAACTACAATAAGAGGAGATTAAACAATAAAACTATATCTACTGTTTGCTTTTCAACATCATTTATTTCATAGTTTTCCGTGAGGATGAACATTTATGATAAATATATATGAATACATATAACAAACCTACTTGTACCCAAAGGATCTTGCCTTACCTCACGTTTACTTTTTTTTACCTTTCCAAAACCATAATACAGAGCTTAGTTAAGTAGCATAACAACAGAATGATCTGCATTTAACTGCTGCGCAAACTGAAGTCTCATTCTTCTAGTGAAATTTCCTAATACAGTGGTGCCTCGGGATACGAAATGATCGGGTTACGAAATTTCCGGGATACGAAAAAGTTGGATTGGCAAAAACTGTTTCGGGTTACGAAATATTTTTCGGGTTACGAAATTCATTTCGGCGCGAAATTCAAATGCTGCAAAGTGCAGCTATAGGCTTTCCAGTGCTAACAGAAAAGTGTTTCGGGTTACGAAATTTTCGGGTTACGAAAGGAATGGCGGAACGAATTAATTTCGTAACCCGAGGCACCACTGTACTTTCTTAATAATAATAATAATAATAATAATAATAATAATTTATTTATACCCTGCTCTTCAGCCAAGGCTATCAGAGCGGCTTACAATTTGTAAATCAGACATTTCCCTGCCCTCAGGCTTACAATCTAAAAAAGACAGACAGAAAAGGAGAAGGGAATGGCAGTGGGGATGGGGAAAGTCTTTTTTCCTAGATAACAGTTTCATCATCTTTCATAGAGATGAAAAGATTATTCTAAATATTCAGACAATTATAAAAAAAAAAAAAAAAACTCCACATTTTGGAGTGTTGTGAAACCCTGACCAGAAGAATCCTGGACTGAAGAGAATTTTCGCAGTTTGGGAGTTATTCTGCACAAAATTCTCACATGGTTATTCTGTGTAGAACACAGCATTTTCTGGACAGAAATATTATTTCCTGCACAGAAAATGCTGTAAGTTGGGACTTATTTTGAGCAAAATTGACACATGATGGATTTTTAAAAAATCGAAAACAGAATTTTCAACACAAGAAACAACATTTCTCCACAGAAAATGTTTTTTTTAATATACTGTTTTTTGGGGCAAGACAATCAAGTGTACATTTTGTACAGAACAAATCCCAAACTGTGAATAGGTTTTGAAAACTCTATGATTTTCAAAGACTTTCTCCACTGTTTACTTCCTTTGAAAATAAATAAGCCCGAAACACATGGGCCAAATAAAGCAGCTTCTAGCTGCTTTGAGGATGTGGCATTTATATGATGCACAACCCCAAAGTGCCCAAAAGCTGCATTGAGGCCATGCTAGGAGGCTAAAAATTGGACCAAAAAGGACTGGAGATGGGCTGGCTTCTGGTGGTGGCCATTTTGGGACTGCGTCAGCTCACTCTGAAAGTGAGCCATGCAGTCACCATGGTCCCGGCACAGTCACCATGGTCCCAGCGCAATCGCAGCTGAAGCAGCCAAAGGTCACGCTTTAGTGATTGCCTGCTTCATGCCTGAGTGAAGATTTACATTCCTAATCTTTCAGGAAGTTCATCCCTACCATTAGGCAGATTGAGTCAACTGCTCAGACAACATGTGCTGAGTTGGATGGCATTTCCACCCCTCCAGCTGTTTCTCTAGCCGTTTCCTTCTGTTGTAGGATGGAGCTGTTATATTCCATGTAGCTTGTCCTGTCCTTGCTAAACTAGACTGGTGCCTCAGGTATTGGAAATACAACAATGCTCACAAACTAAAGAGTTAAATATGTCTCAGAGAGAGTGGCTGTCATGAGATTAAAGTAGATTCCAGTGACCCAAGTTCTCCTTGACTCTTATCCATCCCCCCCCCAACTTTTCTGAGTTGTAAACTAATACTTTCCATCTCTTCTCGTCCCATTCCCTTATTCTCTTACTTCTATAAAATTTGAAACTAGAGACTTCATCGTATCGCCTCCAGTGCCTGACTTACCTCTTCCGAATTGGGCTCAAATTTGGAAGTTACACTGATTTTATGGCATGGACATTTCCCTTAAATGGCTTCCCGTTGCCTCCAGTGTTGAATTCAGGTCCCATAAGTCAGTTTGGCAGCCATTTTTTTTCCAAATCAGAAGGTTCAGAATTGGGAAAAATGGCCGCTGAGGTGACTTATGGCGCCTGAATTCAAGACTGGAGGCAACAGGAAGCCATTTTGAGGAATATGTCCATGCAATAAAATCAGTGTAACTTCCGAATTTGAGCCCAATTTGGAGGAGGTAAATGAGGCACTGGAGGCGGTGCAATAAAATCCTAGATTAATTGTGTTAATTTGGAGTTTTTCCAATAAAACTTTAGTTTGTTTCTGTGTCATTACTCCATAATCAGAATTGCTAGCTGCTACACACATGCACTTTCTACCATCAGGCACTAGAGAGAAAGATTTCTCATCACCAGAGCTGACATCCATCCATCCAACTCCCAATTCAAATGGTTTCTGTATGTGGAATGAGGGGATGCCATCTTGTCCATTGCCTCAGACAGCAAAACATCTTTAGCAGTCCTCCCTTTAAGAGAAGGGGGAGAGAGAGCCCAGCAAAGGCACAGTAATTTCATAGGGCTAAGTCCATCAGAGGAAGAAGAATGATTGCCAGATTTGGTAAACTAGAGAGCCAATTTCCTTTGCTTCCTGCATGAATACTAATATACAATTGTAAAATAATCTCCAATCGGTTCTGTTTCCTGCCAACCAGCTTTGTTCATTGGCCAATGAAAAGACTGGCAATGGGTTGCCACAGGAGGTAGAGAGAGGGCATTCATTTAATCCTGCAGTTAGCAGCTGTTGCCTTGTTTGTCTGGATTTAACTATAATTGCCCTGGCTCTTTCAAGTATACTGTTGCCAAGCTGAAAGATTCTGAATCTGCTCTGAAATGATGAGCATAAATGTCCTGACAGCATGAGTCTATCTATATCTATATATAGCTATGCTCTCTGAAGAAACAGGAAATATAATATAGGAGGAAATATATATATTTGCTGGAGACATGCTGACAATTTCAAAAAGAAAATAAACTCTTCTTTCTGATGCAATTGGCTGTGTACTAGCACTCACAAAGCTTTAAAAATTATTTTTTAAGGACTGTTATATTAAAAAAAAGTAAATTGCCCAAACTCTGCTCTGCATAGGCTCATATGCATTAATTCCATTATTTCTCCTGTTTCAAACCAAACTGTATGATATGTAGGAAATCAATGACTGGGTTTCCTTGTGCATTTTCATTGAAGAACAGTGATGAGGCCCTCATATTTGACTGAAACAGTGGCTCCAGGATGGATGTGTGTGTGTGCTTAGCCTTTCCCCATTTTGCTGTTTTCCTGGTGAAAATTTCTATTTGTGATTGCCCTGAGGGAAAAAAAAAACACCTATACCTGTTTCCTCCCTATGGGGCAAAGAGCCATGTGTGCATGTGTGCACATGATGTGGTGAATGATATGAAAGGACAACATTGTAGCTATGTGGGGGCAAAATTAGAACATTGAGCCTCAAATAAGAATTCTCCTCCCCCACATAAATTTTCCTTCATACCCCACATTTCTAGCATTACAGAAATTTCAGCATCAGTTCAAATAGACTTTAGGCATTCCAAGAAAAAGGGTAAGAAAGGGGCTATGCAGACCAGCACTTTGTGTCGACCTGTGGGTGGGGTGAGGGCTGAGCGTCCGCACGCTCCAGGCCCTAATGGCACTGCTCAGGTGCCATTTTGGTGTGTGTCCTTCTGGACGGTGTGTGCCATGATGACACACCTCTGGCACAGTGCCCAAACAGTGCAGCATGGAAGGGGCATCAGAAGGGCATGCTGTTGCATCTTACAAGTTGCAAAAAGAACCCGCTTTTTGTGGCTTCTTTTTGCTTCCTGCAGAGGCCCCACACAGCTGTGCCAGGGAAGCCTTGTCCCCTGGATGTGTTTGGGGCTGGGTGGAGGCCCTGTGCACAGCTGAGTCAGGAAGACCTTGCCCCCTGGTTGTGTTTGAAGTTTGTTTCGCTGGCAGGCCAGCCAAGGCCCCATGCAGCTGCGCCATGGTCAGGGAGGCCTTGCCCTTGCTGGGACATGATCCCCAAATCTGGCGGGACATCCCAAAGATCCTTAAAAACCAAAAGAAATGTGGAAGAGCGTTCAGAAATGTTCTTGTTAAAGGATGTTCCTCTGCAACACCCCTCTCCTCTGGTGAAACAAGAGTGATTTTGGGAGGGCACAATTGCACTGAAAGTTGGGGTTCAGAAGGTGAGGGAGGACAAATACCTGCTTAACAAAGCTTTCTGATACCTTTGTCTCTCTTTACAGTGTCTTGTTCGGCTAAAAGATCTGTTAAAGATTAACTTTATAGGATCCGATCTGGCTACCCTACACACTGTGTTATGTCAACATTAATATATTATTTAAATATCCCTGTAAAATCTGTTAGGAAATAAATGTCCAGAATAAATGTCTGTTCTCAAAACTTTTCTGATTCTATGTATCTGGAAAACTTAAATTTCCTCTGTTCAACCAGAATGATAAGGCATAATATCTTTTGACATTTATTGGCCTGTATCTTATTAGTACTCAAATCAATTTGTGAGTGAACATTTATGTAATCTTATTAATTCAATGGGTTTACTGTAGCTGAAATTACCAATGGGATTTAGGTCTTTTTTGTTTTATTTTCATATTACACATTTTAAAAAGTAAAATAATATATTAAAGAAACAATCTGAAATTGATAGTTTTTTGGTGGGTTTTTTGGAACACAAGAGACACTGCAGACTGGGCCAGCCAGAAAAATCAGCAGTAGCAGAACATGCCACAAACCCTCCTGGGCATAAAATACTGTTTGAAAACAGCAAAGATCTGGACCATGCCAACCATTACCATGTCAGGATGCACAGGGAAGCCATTGAAATCCACTAACACCTGGACAATTTCAACAGGAAAGAGGAAACCCTTAAAGTAAACAAGATTTGGCTACCAGTCCTGAAAGACAGCAAGATAAAGACTCAACAAATGCAAATGACAACCCTTCCAGCAAACAATGAACACTATCAAGCAGACATTAATCCTCCTTTGCAGATCCTCACACCCTAAGGCCTGCTATTAGCCACAAACAATATACATGCAAATCACTCCTGCCTTTCCAGGTCACACAATATATATATACCCAAGTCCTTTCCAGGCAAGCATTCTCTGAAGATGCCAGCCACAGATGCTGGTGAAACGTCAGGAAGAAACTCTGCTAGAACATGGCCACATAGCACGAAAAGCCCACAAAAAACTATGGATGCTGGCCATGAAAGCCTTCGACTTCAAATTTGAAATTGACTTTACTATAAACAAATATTTGTGTCACAGATTAAGATAATTTCCAATACGAGTTCCATTGTGTTTTCTCCCTTGGTACAGTGCACATCAGGTTCTGTGGGGAGAAAGTCATCCCCTGCACAGACCGGTCAAAGTGCCCACCCATGCTTTATGTAATAAATTGTTGTAATATTCAATGTCAAGAGGGAGGAAGAAGGAACAATAAAATATTTAATATTTCCCATCTGAGAAGTGCTCGCTGTGAAATACTTCAGATCTTCCGGAATTAGCCAGAGGTGCAAAATGTTTGTGAACCACCAACAAATGTTTTACAGCTGTTTGTTGCAACTTGTAAGTAATACCATGCATCTTCAAAGGTTTGCATCCCCCCTTGGGCATTCTCCAATTGGCTGACTTTTACTCTGGCATGGCCGAGACAGAAGCTACAAAATAAACAGAATTAGCACTTCCTGTTTGCAAATTCTAACTTTTCAATCCTGAAAAAAAGAAGAAGAGGTGAATATAAAGCAGTTTTTAGTAGGTCCTTGTTGTTTTCAACTTATGGTGAACCTATGGCATGGCTTTCTTGGCAAGTTTCTTCAAGGGGGCTTGACATTACCATTCTCTGAGGCTGAGTGTCTTGCCCAAGATCATCTAGAGGGTGACCCCATGGCCAAGTGGGGATCTGAACCCTGGTCTCCCAGAGTCCTAGTCCTATGCTCAAACCACTACACCAAATAGGTATCATAGAGAAATGTGGCTTGTTTTGTCTCAGTGAAATGATATTGTAAGAAGTTGGAAAAGTTTTCTTTTGTTTTCTTTTACTAAGTTGATTTGTGCAAGCAAAAGTAAAACAGGGACAGAGATTCTGCATTTGGAGAATGCATGCATCAGAGAGCTCTCTCTCCATAGATACTTGCCCAAAGCCTCACCTTGTAAGTAGTCCAGGAGCGCCAGCACGGCATTTTCCATATTTTTGGAGAATGGGAGGATGAACAGGATCCAGCTATTTTTCTGTTTCTTTAAGATGCAACTCAGAAAGGCTTGGTACTAGCAGGCAATGCAGAAGCAAAAGTGAGTATTTTCACTTTGGTTTAGAAAGAACCATTAGGAATCACTCAGGTATTAACAGAATAAAACAAAAGAAATTATAAAGCTTATCTTTATGAGGATAATTTGTTACTATTCTTCCCTGACCCAATTAACTTTCAAAGATACTTTAGACATGAAAATACAAGACTTATGTGACTGTGCCAGTATTATTTTTATAGGCATTCTGTTGTTATATTTATTATTTAGACAAAGTTTTAAAAAGTTAAAAATGCAAACATAGAGTTGTGAATAAACACTATGTCTTTATGTTGTGACAAGACTCTCTCACTGTGCCCTCCACATGCAAGTGTGAACTGAAGATGCCCAGTGCCCTTTACTGCACCTAAAATATTAGACTGGTTTAGAGGTGCAGGAAAGGCTATGTAACATACATAGCTTCATCCTCCAACTGAAAAGAATGTCTGGAAAGCCACCATCACTGTTTCCCAGCATTTGCCATCAGTGGTGGTTGTCTTAGGCGGGATCTACACCACCAAAATGGGGTGTGGCGGCGGCGATTCTAGGGTTAGGGAGTGCGCACCATTTGCATGCTCTCTAACCCTAGGACATACTCTGTGTGTCAAAATGGTGGTGCCTTGTCTATATGGGCGCCGTCATTTTGACGTGATGGATGCGCCACATACAAGCGGCACAGCGTGGCTGTTACATCATGGCGCCACTGTAGGGTGCCTGTGGCGCCCTTTCAGCGGCGCTGAAAGGAGCTCTGTTTTGGAGCTCCTTCCGCCGCGCATGTCACTGGTGCAGCCTTTAAACAGTCGCGCCAGCAATACAGAGAGAAAGGGGCCGAGTGGCCCCTTTCTCCCTTTCCCCACTGCTGTTGGGGTGTCCTTGGGGCATGAAGCCCCAAGGATATCCCTTTCCAGGCCGTGGGAAAGCGGCGTTTTGACACTTCCCCAAGGCCTGGAAAAGCAGCGGATTGGGGCCTCTGGGGGATCCATCAGGGAAAGGGGTGGGTGCAGGTCTGTACCCTGCCTTAGTTTATCTAATGGTAGCTGAGTTCCTAGCAGTGGGCAATTCTGTAAGTTGTGAAGTGTGGAATTTGTCTTGCTCTTAGCATCTCATTATTTTCCTTGGTTCATGTTTCCAATGTGTGGCACATACATATTTCTATAAGATACAGGTGTGTTTGAACTCCCATTCTGGAATCCTCAGTGGGTTTGTTTGAGGGTCTTGCACCCTGAATTTCCAAATGTATGACTCATTTTAATGAGATTAGGGCTTAGAGCCATCACATGACACACATCATAAATAAAGGAAAAATAATGTCAAAAGTCTTCAGAGGGGGATAGGTCCCAAGATAGGTTTTCTATGGGCAGTAGGAACAAGTAGTTTTAAAAATTTAAGAAAGTCTGTTATTAAAGCATCTGTACATGTAAGCAAATAATTGTAGGAACCATAGGGATGAGAGCAGAGATATTTCTTCTATAAACAAACAAGTAGAGCTGAGTGAACATAAAGCTCCTGGATCCAGCTCTTATGGCCCTTGAGGTACCCCATCAGTTTCTCAAAGCCCTCAAACCACAATAAAAAAAAAATCAGGCAATTTTTATTTCCAGACTGCACAGAACTCTCCCCCAAAGTATGAAAACATTTGAAAATACCTCATCTCACCCCCCTCAAAATCTCCAGAAACCAAATAACTCTGTTTTGCTCTGCAGACACTCTCAAAATGGCAATAGGAAGTAGATCACATTGAGTCCCAGCATTGTGGGAGAAGGCAGGGTATTAAAAAACGATAGCAATAATAATGATGACA
>NC_056526.1:47051420-47077839 GCF_019175285.1 Sceloporus undulatus
ATGATGATGATGATGATGATGATGATGATGATGATGATGATGATGATGATGCACAGAATATAAAACTGTCCCAGCATGGAAATCCAAGAGGTCCATTTCCGGACATCGTAAAACAGAAACACATATGGAACTCATTTGATCCTGATTTTTTTTTCTGTTGATAAAAAAAAAGATAGCCCATTATAACCTGGAGTATGTTTGGATGAAGAAGGAGTTACTTTTCCACAATACAAAACTGGTCCCTATACTTTATTTAATTCTGTCCTAATTTCATGATGTGGAAACATCCTCTGTAACAAACTATTCAGACCACTGTCAGTGAGACATAATTTGTCTAAATAAATCAGCAATCTAGCTGAGCAAAAGCTTAGTGAACAAAAACAGAAGTAGTACTTATGAAGTGTTTTACATACAGTTCCTAAGGGTTCAGTTTTCATAGAATTCTCAGTTTTGTGTGACTTCAGAATGAAAGTGATCAGCCAGTCAAATTCAACGTTAGTCATATGACATGAACTAGGCTGCCCTATATCAGGACATGTATTCTATGCTTCCCTCTAAAATGGTGGAGGAGCTAAGGATGCGGCTTTTACATCGGAAACTGTTAGTGTGTAATGAGTCATCCATATTGTTGAACACAATATGAGAAAATCAGTAGAATACATTTTAAAATATTAAAGAAACCTGATTGGATGAGAGTAAATGCAAACTAAGGCTACACACAAGACATATAAACATTAAGAATGTTTCAATCTTGGAAGCAAAATAGCAGCTTCTAACAGATGCTTCCAATTCCATACATTTAGCCAAGAGACTACCTTTTCATCTATTCTTCCAGAATTTCATAAGAAGATAGAGTGTAGTGTTAACTCAGAGCTCCTCTAGACCTAGCCTATTTGATGATGCCTCGTTGTGCAGTCACTGTAACAAAGTTTGTGAGAAGAAAGGAAGAGAATGATCATGTATCACATAATTATCTAAGATGATGTACAGTATTGATCTGAATGTTTGCTATATTTCTGGCCTGCTTGGTTAAAAGAACCTTACCTATTAGAGAATAATAATAAGTGGAAATAATAGAGAGACTAGAGTTTAGATTAGGAATGCAAAATGCCTTCCCATTATAGAGGCCACAAAATATATCTGGGATCCAAGCTATTTGAAAAGTTACAGGCATACAGTATCTGGAATTTTGTTTAGTGCCACATTTTGTGAGAAGAAACCTGCATCAGTCTAGACTTTATCTGCTTCACATCAAGGTTAGTGACAAAATCTCTACATGCCTTCTCAGG
The DNA here is from genome assembly GCF_019175285.1 of Sceloporus undulatus. NCBI lineage: Eukaryota > Metazoa > Chordata > Lepidosauria > Squamata > Phrynosomatidae > Sceloporus > Sceloporus undulatus. Next base: position 47,052,710 of record NC_056526.1, read on the forward strand.
ATCAGATTCATATCCGCAGAGAGGAAGGAAGTAATCGGTGTTTTGCATTTCTTAGTCATAGTATCCTTGTCCATTCATGTGTGAAAAAATAAGATGACTGTGGTTTCAGCAAACAACTTGTAATTTCAGCTCAGGTTCCTGTGTCATAAAGAAAACAAATATCATAACATATACAAGTCATAAAGATGAGTATAGTATTTCATACAGATAGGGACATGAAGATTAAAAAAGGAAGCAGAGCAAAATGTACTGACTGCAATAAGATTTGGTAAAGTCTCTTTGCTTCCCTGGAGAACAAAAACACACTTCACTGAGGTTTCATTAGGGAAGATCTTGGAGTGATTCATACTTAATGGGAAAACATGGGGTACTGCAGTTCCAAATTCAAACAGAGACTTAAATAACATGTCATTCAGTCTTACTATGTTTGTGTGTAGGTGTCTTCAAGTTTCGGATCCCTTGGCATAAGGGGAAATCAGCATATGCTGGAGCCCTATTGGAAGTAATGGGGCTCACACCCACAGCACATAGTGGTGTGGTGGTGCGCATGCGCCATTAGGTCTTCCAGGGTGCCTGAGGGGCTTTTCTGGTGTGGCTTTCAGCTGCATATTGTACACCTGCTGAAAGCTGCATATGGCACACCTGTGTAAAATGTGGGCACACTGTACTTACTTTGTTTTTCACTAGAAGTGCAATAAAAAGATGTGCAAAACAGTGTCTCAGGAAGAGAATGGGGTGTCTCTCACCACAAGCATAGAATTATAGAATCATAGAGTTGGAAGAGACCACTAGGGCCATCCAGTCCAACCCCCTGCCATGCAGGAAATCCAAATCAAAGCATCCCCGACAAATGGCCATCTGTGGTTTGTTCACAATACCACAACTGGACTTCATACTGAATCTTTTCATACTCTTTTCATGTTCATGTTTTACCTGAACCACAAGTTTTCCTTATTTAAGTAGCGAAATTTAGCTTGGAAATTGGCTCATTGTTTTCTCTATTATTAAACCATCAGAAATTTGAAATCCTTCCTGACCTTGTGCAAACCACCAGTAGATCACTGCTTGTTCTCAATGTATTCAATTGCCTTGTGTAACAGTGAACAGTGACCAAATTATCAATGGGGAATTTAATTAGCTCAAGGTCACGAGAGGAGGCCTGTTACTCCACCTCAGATGGGATCGCCCCTTCAATCTGTATACCAGGAACTAGAAATCCAGAAATGAGGCAGAAGCTCTAAGTACAATCAATGTCTCTTTTATTGGAAACAGGGATTCAAACATGCAGGCACATATGCTCATACATTCATACAAGACTCAGGAAATAACGTAGTAAATGTGGGATAGATATTAGGCTTTCTAATGGAAATACTCACCTGATGTAGAAGTTCTATCTTGGTGTGTCCAATTTGTGTGTGGGTTTGCAGGTCTGGTTTAGCAGACAAGTCAGAGAGAGAGACTGACTTTAAACTGACATAGCTGTTGGCTGCCAGCAGCAGAGAGAGGTTAGCAGCAGCGAGTGGCTACCAGCAGTGAATGGCTGGCCCCCCTCCCTAAATTTAGGAGACCTTTTTAAGGGTTTAACAGGGTCTCTAGACAAAGGGTAATCAAAGGAAACTGTTTGAAGTGTATTTCACATCTTAACCAAATGTTTTGAACTAACCCAAATGTTTCTGCCAGAGTGGGAACCCAAATGTCTACACAAATGCCATTCCTTTGATTCAAATGGTTCCCCCTCAATCACAAAGAGAGACACTTCCTTAAGACATTTGATAGCATCTTTTCTGATAGCACTTAGCAGCTCCTTGCATGATCTCATCAAAGCTGGGAAAGGAAATTCGTTTACATATCAAAACCCATGGCTTCCCTTGTTTCAGTGGGAGATCACATGCTAGGGCCATATAGCTGCTCAGGTCAAGATGCACTTTTGATATCAAGATGTATTAAAATGGTGTAGATCAATGCCTATCACTTGCTGTTTATATTTTCTCCTTGTTTAAGCTTATGTGGGAAAAAATAGGAACAGGAACTCCTTAGCATGGTGTGTTGGCTGGAGATGGAGTGAGGAAAGAAAGAAATTTTCATTGTGTATCAAAGTAGAACACAGTATTACTTGGCAATTAATTTTATACATGGCTGACTCACTCAGTGAATGAATCACCTCACAGAAGTCAACAGGGTTCTAGCTAGCATGGATAACTGCCTTGACATTGAATTATAATGCTTAGCCATAAATATTGCATATACAGGAAGGTAAGGAAGAACATTTGGAGGAGGTATTATCCATGTCAGGGACTCACTGTTTCTAATTCTGAAGTGATGCCCATAAAATTTAGAACTTAGAAAGGAAGATATTTTCAACATGTGGGAAGCACGTCTCACATTGCTTGACAAGCAGGAAGTAAAGCATTGATCTGGATCCCTGTGTACTCTGTGAAAGGAACTTTTGTACACATGGACCCTAAGTTGAATCCCAGGCACAGAGACAGCCATGTTATATTGACTCAGAAATAGCCAATAGTTGACAGCAACTTTTAAAAAGTAGTTAAAGCAATTAAGCAATTAAAAAAAGACAACAACATAAATAGGATATAACATATATACACAACAACCACAAACATATTGACAAACTATATATCCTTTCTCATTACTGATTTATTTTTTACCTGTATGCCTTATGTTCTTCAAAATAATGTTTGTAATATATTTCTTTACCTGTTAAAAATCCCTTGTATCATTTCAACCACATCCTGTTTTACTTTAGTTTTCCTATAGAGACCTCTAAAAGAATATTGCTTACTAAATATTCTAAATAAACTTTTTTGCTAGCTTCTGTTATTTGTCAAATTGAGTAAAATCGTCCCTCCATATCCACTGATTTTTTTATCCATGGATTCAACCATACCTGGCATAGAAATATTAAATACATAGATAAAATTCAGAAAGCAAACCTTGATTTTACCATTTTATATATAATGGAAACCATTTTACTATGCCATTGTATTTTAGGTCCACACTGCAGAAATAATCCCTTTTGAGACCACTTTAACAGCCCTGGCTCAGTGGTAGGAAATCCTGGGAATTGTAGTTTGTTGTGACACCAGAACGCTTTGATAGAGAAGGCTAAATGTCTCACAAAACTACAGTTCCCAGAATTTCCAAAAATTGAGCCAGAACAGTTAAAGTAGTCTTAAACTGGATTATTTCTGCAGTGTGTTTCGGACCTTAATATCAACAAATTTGATAGTTGTTGGAACCAAATCCTAGTGGATACCAAGGGGCCACTGTATTGACAGTTATCTATGTCATAGTTTTTCAATTGGTTGAAGAGAGGCATTAATGTAAATTATGTCTGATTTAAGTAAATCATTAGCGATAGCAATAGCAATAGCAAGTACATTTCTATACAGCTTATCAGTGCACTTATGCACTCCCTAAGCAGTTTACAAAGTGTAAGCTAATTGCCCCCAACAAGCTGGGTACTCATTTTAGCAACCTCACAAGGCTATAAACCTGAGTCGAGCTTGAGCCCTTTTGCTGGTATTGAATTCACAACCTTATGGTTTGTGAGTGAGTGGCTGCAGTACAGACATTTAACCACTGCGCCACCAGGGCTCTTCCTTAGCCATACCATATAATTTAAGTAACTTTGCACCTTATTGATGCAACCACCATCTTGTAGATTTAATACCACCAAGGAACTCCATTTATTTTCCCAGAAAGTTTTTATACATTTCCAATAAGATCTTAATAAAGTAGCTAGTTTGTCCATTTCATACATATTGTACAATTTTAGACACTAACTCTTCAAAGTCTCATCTGGAACCTGCCTGAGGGGTTAGGGCCAGAACCACTACAACACAGTGCCTCTGATTGCTCCCCCCCCCAAGCATTCCAGTAGGATATCATGGTTGGTGGTACATTGAGAGGTCCAAGAGCACCAGCAGGGACACCCCATCAATGCTCAGGCGTAGATCAGTCACTAAGATGACCATAGCAGTCTCAACTCCATATCCTGCTCTGAAGCTGGGTTGAAATGGGTTGAGGAAGTGTGTGTCATCCAAGGCTGCCTAAAGTTTGAAGGCGCCTCTCAGTCCCCTTGGCCATCCACAGTATCCTCAGCACTCTCATAGAATCATAGAATCATCCTCCAGCACCACATCTCAACTGAGTTGATTTTGGGATACAGACAGGTTCATGATGGGAGACGGGTATAGCATGGGTATACCCATAAAACCTGCAAAAACAAAATGCTCTTATGAGGACTTCTGACTTCCTAAATTATCTGGAGCTAAATAATTCATCACAATGAGTAATGCTGCAGCCCAGTGCAAGACAACCATAAATACTGACTGCTATATTATGGTTATTTTTAGTTGTAGTGTTTCTAATCTAAAGACTTCTGTAGCTACATCAATATTTTAAACTGTTGAAGAAACTGAATAATTTCTGTTTGCTCAGACATTAAAAATGCAGCAACCAAGGCAAGTGTATCACTAATAGATTTGTTCCATACAGCCATATACTTTCTGGTTGGTTTATAGGAGTATTTAAAAACAATCTAGCAAGCAGCAAAGTGATAAAAAAGAAAGGCTACAGTCCTGATGTTCATTAAAGTGGTTGTTTACTAACTGGAAACAATTACATGTTAAATATATGAAACAGAACTGAGAGCATGGTATTGCTTTGAGAAACAATGGCGGGTTACAGACCGCCAAATAGTTACAATCCGTTACTAGGGTTAGGAAAGGGCGGTGCTCCGCACCCCTAACCCTAGTCCGTATTGAATACGTACAAGATGTGGCGGCCGCTGTTCATGCGGGCGCCGGCCATCTTTAGACGCTGAGCGTCCGTACGTGTCGCAGCCTTTATGACGTAGCGAGTGCGCCCCTGGCGCCTCGCTACGTCACAAATGCGACTCAAAAAGAAGCTCCATTTTGGAGCTTCTTTTTCGGTCCGTGCGGGAGCCGCGCCGTCTGAAGGCTCCGGCTCCCCCGCGGACCTACCGGCGGCGGCGGCAGACCGCTGCAAAGTGGCGGTCTGTACCCCGCCAATATAACCCTTTTATATTGGAAGAGATCTTTGCAAGATTAATCTAGTACTTGATGGAAAACGTCTTATGTCATGAACTTGACTGTATCCCAAAATCGATGGCCCTTATCACACGGAGGGTTTTGCAGCTCTGATCTGAAGTCACTGCGGGTCCAACCATGCAAATTCACATTAAAACGTGATGTATTATCTCATGTGATTGCTTTCTATGGGGGGGGGGTCATTCTGAGGCGGATCCACAGTCAATACAAAGTGACTCCTGATTTTTGTGAATTCGGTAACAAACAAATTCACAAGAATTGTTTCCAAGCTCACTTTGATTTCAATCCGAATTGATCTGGTGTGTAATGCAACTTTGCTTTCGTCCTGGTACACCCCTCCAAACTTCCAAGGTTCCACGTTTCCCATGATGCTGCACTACAGTTTTGCTCCATTTGCTTCCAGTACTCCTTCAAGAATGGAGGCTGCATAATATTTCTTTAATAATAATAATAATAAGTTATTAGTTTGCTGAGGCACCAGAGCTCTCTGGCAGAGAAGGCTCAATGTCTCACGACACTGCAGTTCCCAGAATTCCATAGCACTGAACCAGGATACTTAAAGTGGAGTAAAACCAGATTATTCCCCCAGTGCGGAAGCAACCTGAGAGAAGGCAATTGTTACAAAGGGAAGGACAGTGGATTGGATTCAGGGAGGTGGTATTTTAGGGAGCATGGAGAATATGGGAAACAGATCATTTCTGCACTCCTCCAAAATGGGTCTCCTTCAGAGCCAAAGGATTTACTTCCAAGTAAACCTGCAGCTTCTACACTGATTATTTTGGTGTGAAAGAAATTTATTATTATTATTATTATTATTAAGGAATTATTATTATTATTCTTAAGAAAAAAATCTTTCACTGAATAATAATAATAATAATAATAATAATAATTATTATTATTATTATTATTTTGCCGGTGATACATTTGGATGAAGCAGAGGGCATGTAGGGATAGGTGACATTCCCTATCATTCAAGTGAGGCTAGCATTCACGTGAAACTGGAACCAGGAAGTGGCCCCCTTTTTCACCTTGGAAGTGCAAAGGTTCATGATGCATTCAGACCCCCACTGAGCATGCGCAAGGGTCCCAATTCTCATTGGTGAATCCGCATGGTATGTACTGGTGTGGTAATTTAATGTGCACTCGCTCCGCTTTGACTCAGGAATGACCACAATTTCGTTCTTCACGTGTGATAATTCATCATGTGAATTGACTTGGATTTGAATTGACTCTGCTTCCCCTTCACTTCAGATTGGGTCTGGATTGGAGTTCCTGTTTCACGTGTGATAAGGGCTTATGTCTGAGACTTTCCTGACTCCAAATACCTCTTTCATCAAAGGCTCAGAGGCTGGTGACAAATGCTTTGGACTTTAAGGTGCTGTGCCCACTTGTATTTGGGATGATTTCCCCAGCAAGATCTGTCTGTTTCTCACATGATTATCTTTTTAGCACCTAATTCTGAGGTAGTTTGGGGGAAGTGACAGGGTGATTTTTGAATGCTGTTGTTATGGCAATTGACTTTCCCGGATGATTTGCTATTCTTAGAGGGAGGTGCAGTTTTATGGTATAGATATGAATTTCTGCAGCCTCTGGTTTTTTGTATATTTTAATTGTAAGGCTCTTTGAATCTTCTTTAGAAAAAGTGTTGAAGAAGTCCTGTTGGCCTAATTGTAAACCTATGGAAGAAGTAATGAAGAGCCAAATGAACATATTCAAAGACAGTTTCCTTTGCCTTTGAAATGAAATTGCCTACCAACACTCTGAATCAGGGGGCTGATTTATCTCTCCAATGATCTCCACACCTGGTTTTAGAAGCATTATCAATAGAGCTGTTCAGATGAGAAAAGTGTAGCATGTGTTTTAAAGGGCTTTCCCCCATGTTCCGCGGGGGGGGGGGGGAAGGAGCCTGTGATAAGCTGACCCAAGGAACTGACTGGGAAGGTAAATCTGGGATAAGTCTTTTATGCAACTCTTCTCAAGTGTGACAACATTGTCTGCAAATGTTTTTGGCCCTTGTCAGTCCCAAGGTAACCAGAAGGGAACACTATTGTATAGGTGCATTTTGAACAATGAATACAGTGGAACATTAAATTCTAAATGAATAGGATCATTTCATTTTAACAGATTCTTTGATAACGTCAATATGTAAGTTCTCTCAGCACTCCCTGTCTCATAATTTATTCTGGAGAACACTTGAATTAGAGTGCCTGTGACCTCCTTAATAGAGTCCATCATCTGGCATGTGGCCTTCCTCTCTTTCTACTTCCCTCCATCTTTTCCAGCATTATTGTCTTTTCCAATGAGTCCTTTCTTATCATGATGCGTTCGAAGTACGACAGCCTCAGTTTGGTCATTTTGGCTTCCAGGGAGGTTTCCGGCTTGATCTGCTCTAGGACCCATTTGTTTGTCCTTTTGGCTGTCCATGGGATCCTCAGCAGTCATCTCCAGCACCACATCTCAAATGAATTGATTTTCTTCCTATCATCTTCTTAAATGTCTAGCTTTCACATCCATACATGATTTGTATGATTCTAACTTTTGTGCTGAGTTGCATTTTAGAATCTTTTCTAGTTTCTCCATAGCCACCCTACCCATTCTTAATCTTCTGCTGATTTCCTGACTGCAGTCCCCTATCAATATTTGATCCCAGGTATGGGAATGCTTTGATTATTTCTATTTCTTCATTGTCTAGGTAGAACTTGTGAAGGTCCTTGGTGGTCATTATTTTTGTTTTCTTTTTGTTCAATATTACGCCTGCCTTTGTACTTTCTTCTTTGATCTTCCTTAGTAGGTGTTCCAGGTCTGTGAGGTTTTCTGTTAGTACTATGGTGTCATCTGCATATCTTAGATTGTTAATATTCCTTCCTCCTATTTTCACTCCTCCTTCTTCTGTGTCCAAGCCACCTTTTCTTATAATATGTTCTGCATACAAGTTGAACAGATAGGATGAAAGGATGTAGCCTTGTCTGACCCCTTTGCCAATTGGGAATCGTTTTGTTTCTCCATGTTCTATTCCGACAGTAGCTTCCTGTTCTAAGTACAAAGTCCTAATCAGGACTATCAGATGTGTTGGCACTCCAATGTTTTTAAGGGCATTCCATAACCTTTCATGATCTATGGAATCAAAGGCTTTGCTATAGTCTATAAAGCACATGCTGATTTTCTTTTGGAATTCCCTGGTGTGCTCCATTAGCCAACGTATATTTGCAATGTGGTCTATAGTGCCTCTTACTTTCATGAAGCCATTCTCAAACCTCTGGAATGTCTCTCTCCATGTATAGTTGGAGTCTATTTTGAGCATAATTTTGCTTGGGTGGGAGATCAGTGCTATGGTTCTATAGTTGCAGTGTTTCCCTTTTTGTGGATGTGGGTGTATATTGATGAATTCCAATCTGTAGGCCATCATTTTGTTATCCATATCTGCTGACATATGTTAGTTAGCACTAGAGTTGACTCTGTCAGTGTGGAATGCAGCAGTTCAACTGGAGTATCATCTGTTCCTGGTTATTTTTTTTGCTATTTCTCTTATTGCAGTTTCGAACTCGCTTTTTATAATTTGGGGTTCATCCTCATATGGCTCTTTGTTCCATGTGTCCTTCATTTTGTTATCTCTTTTGCATAATTCTTGTGTGTATTGCATCCAATGTCTTTTTATTCCTTTTTGGTCTTGAATTATGTTATTTTTATTGTCATAGAGCATCCCAGTCCTTGGCTTGAATTTTCCTTTGATTTCCCAGATCTTGTGAAATAGATCTCTTGTTCTTTCCTTATTGTTGTTGTCTTCTGTTTCTCTGCATTGTAGTAATGACCAATTACTACTGGCTAAATTTCCAAGTAATGTTGGATGATATAATTATCAATCAATGGACAATTGTCTAGACAAGAAATTCCTCACTGAAAGTTTGGAGTTTCTACACCAATTTGAGATGCTGCACATTGACTGGGCAATAAACAAAATCCTGCTGGGACTGTTAATTTGTGAACAGCGAATGGACACAATGGTTGAGTTTTATGCACTCTCTCCATTTAGCTCACATTGACCAAACACTTTGTTTTCACTGTCCCTTTATATTCTACAACATCATTAAACTACAGGTCAGTATGGGTGCTCTTAGCACAGAAAATGAGAATAGTGATTTAACCAGTTCATTTCTTCTGATTCAGTTAAGATATGAGTTTCCCCATTTCCAAATTCTGCATCTTGGAATATGGCATGGTAAAATTCAGATTATTCAACTACAGGGTGATTCATTTTCAACAACAGCAGGGAATGGCTTTTGTTTTGTTTAGTTCAGTTTTCCTGCCAACCTACAGAAGTAATGACCTTCTTAAAAGCAAAATGGGGCACAGGTGTAAGCATCCTTGGAACACAAATGGGAACTTGTTGTGAGATGTAACTTGATGCTGGAACAAAAGTCAGAGTCAAGAATCCAGAATAAAGAAAGCACATAAGCAAACAGCTATGTTTGTTACAACTGAAAAGTGAAAGGTCACATTGCTGCAGAGACGACAGCTAGGAGTCATATTTATTCCTCATAGTGGCTGAGTTGCCTTCTTGTGGACAGTTGAAACTTGGCTTAAAAAAAACCTTTAAGGTGACACAGAGCAACTATTATTTACCAATATTAATTTTGGCTGCCATTTTCTTGCTTTCCTTTCTCAAAATGTCATTCCATTTTTCTTTTAAAAATCCTAATATGGTTTTAGATTAGGGATCGGAAAAAGGCAATCGTCTAGATTTTGTTGAACTGCACCTCTCAGCACTCCTCACCATTGGCAATGCTGGCCAGGTCTGCTGGGAATTCTTGTCAAACAACAACTAGGAGAGCTCTCTTTGCCTACCCTGAATTCTGATTTATATCATGTTTTTGTAAATTTCCTCAAGATTTTATGGAAAAACAGAAATTCTATGATAGATTTGCCTAGGGACCACCATATGTTGGAAATGACTTGAAGGCACACAACAACAAGAACAACAACTTCTACTACTGCTGCTTCAAAGCTAATTTCTTATACAGTCCTTCTGAGTATTGTTGCTATTATGGCTGCTGCTGCTAGAAGACCAACCATGCATGTGTATGCCTTAGGCATATGAGCTCGGCACAGTTATAGTGAAGGGACAAGAACAGAGGAAGTGAAAGAGCTAGAATAAACAGGCAGCTGCCCTATGTTGCAGTTTATGACCTGAGTAAAAAAAAAAAAAAAACCAACAATACACAGAGTATGGTTGTTTGCCTTGGCTGCAAGTCAGCAGAAAGGGATGTTACTTAGCAATTTAAAGCATTTGGCAACAAAACAGGGACAGGTGGGTGATGTTGCAAGAAAGGAAGTTGTACAGAGACAAAGATTTCTTACAAAAATAAAACTAGGTTTGTGCTCAGATTGTACCCGAGATAACCAAATGAACAACTAGTATAATAACAAGATATGGGATGAGAACCATGGAAGACCTGGGTTCAAATCTCTACTGATCCATGAAACTGTCTGCCTGCATTTGAACTGGTCACAGCATCATCTAACTGGTTGAGTCATGTTCTTTTAGGAGTGAGTGATAGCTTAGTGATAGAGCATTTTTTGGAATGCCAGGGTCCTAGTTTCAACCCATGGCATCTAATAAAAGAATGTGAGGATAGGCAATGTGAAAGACCTCTGCCTGAGACTCTGGAGAATGTTAAACATCTGGCAGAGAAGTTAACTACTATTTCTTAAATTCTCCTCCTATAAAAAATATTAGGGTTCAACCATAAATGTGAAACAAGTCAGTAAACTCCCACATTTTTTTCTATTCACAATATCTGAATATTTGTTCAGACTACTGAGTGTGATCCAGACTGAGTCACTCTTCAAGTAGACACATGATATTTGCATACAACAACACAGAGACCTTAATAACAACCATGAAAATATACAGTAACATTGTCAGCAATCTTGGAGGTAACAGTGTTCTACAAGGACGGTGTGGGTGAGAAAAGGAAAATGAGTATTAAGTTTCAGTGATAAACCATTGCTGTTATAACACACAAATCATAGCCATCCATTTGAGCAATTCATTATGAAATATGCAACCATGGTTTCATACAGATCAAGATTAGTGTGGCTATCCAAAAAGAAGAAAAACTGAATGAAAAAAAGAGCATACGTATTTACAAATGGCTTTTGTGCAGTAGTTTATATGTGGTAGTAGCTGTTCTTTTACAATATTTATAAACCATGCTATAGCCCAAAATCTCTGGGTACTATATAAATAAAATCTATTCAAAACAATTTGGAAGAATTTAAACTATTCAGAGAGTAAGGAACAACTGAAACAAACTAAAAGCACATCAACATATTTAACAATTTTAAAACAAATTTTGAATGCTTGAAAGTATGTACCTGAAGAGATTTGGGCAGGTTTTTTGAATCTCCAAGGCTTTGATAAGAAGCCATGTGTGATGGTGAGACTCACTCACCCATCTCTTCTCTCTGATGGCAGCAGAATGGTTTTTTTTTTAATCCCACCATTGCCACCAGTTTGTGACAGCTCCCTCCCTAGCTGCCACCAAATTGCACAATGAGACTCTCAAACTCAGATCCCTCGCTAGAGTGACTCCCACACTTTTCCTTTAGCTCTTGGCCACTCTGTAGGAAGATAGGGTATTCACTATTTTAAGTGTTCTGAGCAATAAACGCTTTATTAATCCCTGATAGCATTTGGCTTATAAGTTTCTTAAAATACTTCAAGCGACCACATGGTGAACCAAAACAAAACTATGAGACTCGACAGACTACCCCGAAAGGGTGGGCTGGAGCTGCCCATTTTTACTCCTGACAGAGGCTCCAGTAAGAAAACAGCATGGCCTCTGTCAGGCCAACTCCCCCCCCCCCCCCTGAAAGTGGGTTCTTTTTAGTCTGTATGACAGGCGCCATGAATGCGCCAATGGTGCACTCACATACAGTGATGATGCACACATGGCGTGGCAGCGTTTAGATGCTGCGCCACACTTGGCAGCCCCCATGTGGACAGGACTGAGCCATGAGGGTGCTGCCAGCACACGGTAGAGTTTGCAAGCATGCGGTCACTCTGCACCCCCAAGCCCTAAAATTGGACCCAGGCCGCCACTTTCTGGCAGTCTATCCCTGGCCTATATTTACAAGATAGGTGGTTATAGCATCTCTCTTCTGGTTGATATGCAGAGTTGATATGGTGTTTATGTGCTTAAACAGTTACAAAGATTCACAGTATCTTTTACTATACTCAAGAAGTGGTCTGTATGTTACAGTTTCACACAAGACTTTTGTCTAGATTCTGAGCTTTAAACCTTTGTTGCTACTTTATGACTTTCCAAGCCACACCAACTCAACTTCCACACTTAACTTCTCTTTAGGCCAGCCAGGGTTCTCAACTCCCTTCCAACTTCCCCCTTCAGCAGTGTATCTCAGCCACCTTGGCTGTTAAACCCCCTCAGGGTCTAATAAACTTCTAACTCAGAGCTCTGTCCCCATCCAAATCCCTATCTAAATCCACACTCCTCACTCAGCCTTTTAATACTTGCTCCTGAGAGTAGTCCCCACCTTTTCTTGGCTAAGCTTCCATTGGCTGATGCCAGGCTCACTTTAATTGGTTGTTGCCAGTGCTCCAATATGCTTTTTCTCCACACCATGTTTAAGCAAGTTGCCAGAATGAAGTCAACATTGATGCCAGTTGCTGAAATTGTTGCTCCTTTTCGCCTTTAAAAAAGAAATACAATATACCGTACCCCAGTGGACTGTGGCCCTGCCTTCTAAGTCTGCTGAAGAACTTCAAGTATACCCTCCAATATTTCACAGATTCAAATTAGGACATGCTTGGTCAAGCAACATCATGGATGGTTAAGATGGCTAAAATTATTAAAGAGAGTTTGCAGCAGTTCGCTCGTGCCTCAGTCTACTGGAAGGGCAAGATCCCTCCCTCTTTTCCTCCAGCTGAGTTTATCGAGGGCAGGCTACCTTTGCACTTTAAATTCAGTTTGCAAACTGAAGTGGGAAAATGAGAGGAGGAGAATAAAACTGGGACATTTTAAAAACATCTGAAAATGTGGGACAGTGCAGGATTAATTAGGACTGTTCCTGTCAAATCAGACAATTGGAAAGTTAACTTCTGGACCTTTGTTCTTCCTTAAATTTCTTTCACATCAAACCAGACTTGAGGCCCTTCCACATAGCACAGTTTTAACACTATGCTTCCACTTTAGCTGCCATGGTTTCATCCTATAGAATTCTGGGATTTGCAGTTTAGTTGAAATACTCAGCAAGAGAGCTCATGTTCTTTCCCGAACTACAAACCCTAGGATTCCATAAAGGTTTTCCAGCACAGTTGAAATAGAATCATAGTAGAAGGACTTTGTAGTATGAAAGGACTCTTGGTCTGGAGGGCTGCTCTTCAAACAAAGACAGCTTTCACATAAAGGACTGTCCTCTGACGTCCTTTCAAGCAGAGCTCTTTGTCAAGACAGAATTCAAGATTTACTTCCTATTGGCAATTTTCCTGTACAGCCTACCCTTCCTCTGTCCCTGTTCCCCAGCATGCTGGTGCCAAACTGTAATGACCTTGTTTCCTACTGACTGAACAGCTCAAATGAGGATAGCAACATAAATAGTACTGACAAGGAAGCTTGGAGATGGAGGCTTTTCTCCATGATGTGGCATAGAGTTACATGGCCAAATACCTCTCCCCTTTAAATCCAGGAAACCCCTCTGAAGGCCCCATGAAGTGCTGAACAGGTGTAACCGAGGCCAGAGTTTGGTGTTAGAGATAACTGACATTTTTTAGTGCTATACATCACTAGGGTAAAGAAATGGACCTGACAACATTCTTTGTGTAGTATTAACATGGTACAGGGAGGTCAGGGTTTACCAGCTGAGTAAACTTACTGTAGAACAATTCCCAGCTGAGAAAAGAGAGGGCTGCAGTAAGGTAATGGGCTTATTATGTGAACAATGGCCCATCCAGTTACCTCATTGGGCATAGTATGTCAAGTAAGAGCCTATAGTTCTAAACACAATGTGTATTTCCTTATCACACTAGAAAAAAATTAGACTAGTGGCTAAATATTCTTCCATGAGGAATCAGAGCCCTTGAGGATTATATCAAAGGCTGATCTTGAGCAGTTTCCGGTTTCCTGTAGGTGTTCCTGGGACACAATAGCCCTTCCCTGGTACATGGCTCTCTTTCTTCCCATTCTATCCTCAAAAACAGTGCTATAAGATAGGTCAGGCTGAAAGAGAGAGTTATTACCCCAAGTTCATGTATTTCATGGTTTGGTCTGGAATGGATCTCCTAAGGCTGTAGGAAAAAAGAAAGATTACATTGCATGTAGTTTGGCTCAATCAAGGAAGCAGTGGCCCTCAAGTTTGCAAGACCTGTGCAGGGATGTTGATCATAGAAGCCCTCACTCACAGGGTTGAAGTAAGCTGAAACCAACTTAATGGTAAATAACAACAGTGGTGAAGTACATATACTTAAAATATCAGTAAGATTCTCATTTCAAGTCTTTCTCACACATAATCTAGTACCAGAGATACATGTTGTCTGGCATTCTGTTAGGGACATATGCAAATGTAAGTTTCCCTGATACATGCAGATATCCTTTTTGAGTATTGCAAGGTGGGGTATTACTTTCCTTCCTCTACAGGACCCAAACCTGTTCCCCACTTAAAAGCCCCTAAAGCTGCCCTGCATGGCCATTCTGTGCTTCAAGGCAAGCAGGTAGGATTGGATAAGCAACTGGCTATGTCCCTTTAGCAAGATATGAAATGATGACATCAGTGCTGAGATCTGCTGGAGTTCTCCAGGGGACTCAATGCTGCTGTAATCATTTTGTGTCTGATTATGGGAATGTACCTAAGTACTTCTCTGATCCTGTCTGCTCTCCACAGAGCACTTTTCAGTAAGTAGGGATCTTATTGCACACACAATTTTAAACGTTCTGGGGACGGAAGGAGGATGCTCGTGTGCGCGCGCGTGCTGCAGAAAATGGAGTTTATTGCACATGAATACGTCCTCCAAGAGGCCCTGTTCCGTCCCCCGGCGTGCACCCGTTTGTGTCCAGTCCTGGCGGGCGTGATTTTTTGCTGATGGAAGGTAATCTGTCAGGCAAAAATCACGCCCGTCAGGACTGGACGCGAACGGGTGCGCGCCGGGGGATGGAACAGGGCCTCTTGGAGGACGTATTCGTGTGCGATAAACTCCGTTTTCTATAGCACGCGTGCACACATGAGCTTCCTCCTTCCATCCCCAGAATGTGTGTGCGATAAGGTCCTTTGATATAATGATTTGAGTGTTCGACTAGGGAGATTATTGCACATGAAATCCACGCCGGGTTACACATGAGTTGTAACCATCAACAATGGATCTTAACACATTGCTCCATGCCCAGGCAGTAGGCAGACTGTATTCAACCTGGGCTTCTCCTGTAGCTTTTCAAGAATGAATTTTAAAGTATTGATTGACTGATTTTAATATGTCTTAGTTTTATATGATCATTTAACTGATGTTATGTATTGATGTTCCTCTCCTTGATCTATAGGGAGAGGCAGGTAAGAAATTGTTGTTGTTGTTGTAGCAGCTGGAAAGGAGTGGGAATGGATTTTCCAAGCAGCAATATAGTATGGTACTATGTACTATGCGGTGATTTGGTCTTGAAAGAACAATTAAGGAACTTATCGCTTTACACTCTTAAAATGGGGCTAGGTCACTTTAAATGCGGTGCCTGCCTCCTGTTGCATTTTGGAGTTTGTAGTTCAGTGAGGCTTAAGAGCTCTCAGGCTGAATATTCTAAATACCCCTTCCTAAACTACAAATCCCAGAATGCAACAGGAGGCAGGGAAAGCATTTAAAGCAACCTAGCTCTGTTTTAAGAGTGTAAAGCGCTAAGCTCATAAGTTTCATTAGCTTTATAAAAGACGTACTTCTGGTAGGGATGAAAACTGTTAGAACTGTCAGTATGCATAAAGACAGTTATGTCTGTGTTTTTGGCCATGTGTCTGGCTAAGGGTTTGTTTGTTGATGAATTTTAGAATTGTGATAACGTTTCACCTAAGACATTCAGGTGCCTGTAGAAAAAGATAAAATGGTGCCCCTCTTGTTTGAGACAACTGGTAGCCTAATTATGCTTCAATGGGATATTATCCTCCACATCACAACTGAGAACATCAAACTATTATGGGAGATGCAGGATATATCTCCCACAGTTCTGTTCTCTGACACTTCATGGCTGCTTTCTCAGCTTCTGCAGCCTCAGACTGCTGATTCATTTTGCCTAATGGTAGGGCCGTTCCTATCTGCGACCCATTAGTGAATCACAATTTATCCACTGACTCTATCCACTAAATTACAGGAGTGCTCTACTACCCTCTTTTTAATCTTATGGTGATCATATTGGCCCGTTACAGACCGCCTAAAAGCGGCGGTCTGCCGGTGCTGCTGGTTGCTCCGCGAGGGAGCCGCAGCAGCCAAACCGCGCGGCTCCCACGCGGAGCAAAAAAGAAGCCCCAAAATGGCACTTCTTCCAGCGGTGTGGTTATGATGCCGTGAGGCGCCAATCGCGCACTCGCGACGTCATAAGCGCTGCGTGACGTGCGGACGCTATGCGTCCAACACGTAATAATGGCAGCGCCTGTGTGTATATGGCGCCACCATTATTACGCCCACGTCATGTGATGGGGTGAGGCCGGTGTGGACGCTAGGTCCCTGGCCAACCCCTATCATGTGATGGGGGCGCCTCAAGAGCCCGTGTGTAACGGGCCATTATTTCACCTCTGTGTCAGGATTGACTGCCATATGAACCAAAGTAGAACACAAAACAAATTGAGTTTTAAACAGTCTGGTACTGAGGAAGGAGATTTTGCTTGAACAAGAATGACTTAGTGGTTGTGCTACATCAAAGCTATCACTTCATCCTGCAGCTCAACTTGGAGTAGACTATAAATTCATGAGGATTAATAAATATTGTATAGTTTTAATATGTGAAACCCATCAACTCTGAGCCTGTGAGCAAAAATGCATGTGCAGTTTCATCCATTAGATGAAATTATATTAGACAAGCAGGAGGATTGGATTGCATGACAAACACACATGGAACTGAGTGGATTTCTATCAATTGTAACTGTACAGTGAAAAGTGGCAATGGAATCTTATGATTCTGCTGCCTCTTGGTCCTCCTCCTCCTTTATTATTTTGATTATAATTATTCACCTTTTTTGGTGCACAATAGAGGTGCACAAACAGAGGATTTCATTTTGCAGAAATATGTACCTGTTTCCCCTGAACTTTGGCCATCATTCAAACCCAGTTCTGTAATATCACACTCATCTGAACCAATATAGGTATGCATATGAGAAACAAAATATAATGGGATATCTTGTTCCCTTGCAACAATTGTAGAAAGAGAGAGAGAGAAACTTGGGAAGTCTTTTGTAGAAAAGCCATCCTACAGAGGTGCAATTGGTGGCCATGCTCCAATATCTTTAGCACTGAAGCCTAACTTCTCTGTTCATTCACAGTATGAATACATTCTTTTTTTCTGCCAACACACAGAAAAAGATCTGTCAAAGTCAAAAAGTGGGAGACAGCAATTTTCCTCCTTTGATCCCTACTTCCTTTTTCAGCAGGACCTTCCTCATCAATAAATTCACCTTTTCTATTGCCCCCAAAGTCTGTTGGAGAATAGTGTTGCTCCAAGAAGTAGCTACCGATTTCTTCTATTACAGAGGTTTCCCCCTCAATGTTTAAGAGGCCTGTTTATATCCTGAGTCAATGCTCCTATATTTTCTTGACTTATAAGTAACTATTGATCTACTGGCCTAATATCTATGGTTATATATGTTTATAAATAAATACTTTCTTCTATGGTTGAAATATCATTCCTATAGCAAGAAAAATAGCAAGGACAATTTTGATGCTAGTAAAGCAGGGATGGGGATTGTGTAGTCCCCCACAAGTTGTTCATTACAAGCTCTTATCATCCACATCCACTGACTTTGTTAATTAAGGCAGATGGGAATTGCAGTCGAACAAGTCCTATAGGGTCACATGATTCCAACTCCTTCAGTAAAGTTTCTGTGTTCTCCCTTCTGATCTCTTTTCAGAAGTCACCCTTTGCATTATGTGGAAGAGACACTTTCATATCTGTCATTATTAATATAATGTTGAAAGGCAATTAATATGAAATGTATTACCTGTGAAACAAAGAATCAATTTGTTCTTGATCCAAAACTATTTCAGATTTGAAGACAAGTTCTTTCTGTACAGGAAGAATGTGCAGGCATGTGGGTGTTATTCAGTCTGCGACTCAGCTGGTAACATCCGTGCCAGAGCTACACATAGTAACTGAAGTAAAAGAGCTGTGAAATCATACTGAAAATGTACAGCACAAAAAGAAAGAAGAGCCAGCAACGAGGAGACCTAGAAACTACAATGAGGCAACCTATATGAAGAAAATAGAAAGTCAGCTTTGTCAGTGAATATTGGAATGTTAACCTGGAGCTTTCCAATATGACTCAGTGACAAAACAGGAAAGGGGAGAATTATCACAAGAAACATTTGGACAGCATCAGTTTCCCTGCTGGATCTGCTACCAGGAACAATAGAGTTATAGATTGGCAGCCTGAAATGTTTAACTATGGTACACTAAAGGTACATGTGGTGCCCTCATTAGTGTTTAGGAAAATCAGGAGACAGGTGTTTGCTTTTTTGGCTTCAGGCAATGAATAGAAAGTAAACAGAAAAGCAAGTGACTGGCTTGCACTTTTTTTTTTGTTTGATTGCCATGTAAATACCCTGTGGTATATTTAACATGCAGACCAGAAGGATCTCCCCCTCCTCCCAATAATAGAAGATGAAAATATGTTTCAGCAGGAAATCTCCATGGTAGCTCTCAGAAATGTATTTATTTATTACATTATATACTTTCTTTCCTCCAAGAAGCTCAAGATAGCACAAATGATTTCACTCTTCAGCTTTACAACACTGTGCTGGAGGCCAGGCAAAAGGGAACTATCTTGCCTGAGGACTATGACTTGGATTTTCACAATCTTGATCAATTACTCCATTCCATTCCACTTGTTCTAATTTAATGGCATACACCCTTGTGTGATTTAGCATCTCCTGCAGCCCCCAAAACAAGATACCCCCAACATTTCACAGATAAAAACTGGGGCATGTGTGGTCAAAAGTGTGGTCAAGATGGCAAAAGCTATTAATGAGGAAGAACACACGACTGCAACAGTTTGATCTGGCCTAAGACTACTGGGAAGGGTGAAAGTCTCCTCAAGCAAATCCATGGTGGAATTACCTGAGTGCATAATCATTTTGTAATTTGAATTTCATTTGCAGCAACTAAAGTACACTGAGGACCAAGGGAAAAACTGGGACATTTTAAAAGCAGCTGAAAAAATGGGATTTTCCTTGCCAAATAAGGGCAGTTGGAGGTTATAGCACAATTCTTCTATAGCATCCCCTAGCAGTGGCATCACTAGGGTTGGTGTCACCCAGTGCAGTAACTCATGGTGTCATCCCCCCATTGGGCTCCTACCATTTCACACCACACAGAATCCTTAGTCATGCTTTTTTTGCATTAATGTTATTCAAAAATCATAATTCCCATATGCCATTGAATGTAATGCTAATAGTTGTGAGATAAAAAAAACTAGCAAAATTAAAACTATACCTTCAAATTACAATATCATATGCACAACCTAAATGTATTTACATACACAAAGTGAAGATTTGGTTAAATGTTTTTAAAGAGAATTTTAAAAGAATTTTTTAATTAAAATTTTAAAAAATTAATTAAAAATTTGAAATTTTAATTAAAAAAATCTGGGGACCCTCCTTTCTCCTCCCACTGAGCTTCACCCCACTCCCACCATCTCTTAATGCATTTTAAAGGGAAGCAGGTGAATGCCACAGCTCATTTCTGCCAAAAGGTAGGTGTTTGAGAAGAAGTGGTCATCCCCCCTTTTAGGGTGTCATTTGGTGTAGTGTGCATCCCCCACACCCTCTAGTGATGTCACTGCCTCCTAGTGCTTTGTTTAAATACTAAATAAGTCTTTTAGGAAACTAATAGTTGACTTCTGACCATTTTAAGGGGTTTTTTTTGGGGGGGAGGAGGTTACCACTGAATACCTTGTACTGTATATTAAATAAATTCAGATATCAACTAGTCTTTGTAAGCAATCAGCCTGTGACTCTTTCCAAAACATTTTCAAACAGAGTCTCAGCAGTCCTTTTCAAATGCTTTCTTTTAGATGTGAAATTTTTAAACATCTTGACATTCAAGAAAGAAAAACAGCTGAATAAATGTAATATTTCAGAGTGTTTTTGGAACGAAAGAGCAAAGCAAGAAGAAAGTGTGTGCTCTTGTGTGCCTTGTTCCAGCTTTCAACCTAAGCTAGAGTGAGCTTTATGAAGCTTTATTAGCAAGGGTGCCTAATGGAAACACAGGCACAATTTTAACAATGGAAGAGCTATTAATTATTACAGCAAAGCCCCAGCTACTACAGCTGCCTCCCTCCTTACACCTTTTTTTACTATTCAAAGTCCTCATTCAGAAACCCAAATTACTGTGCTTGACACTGATTAAAGAAAAATTATACAAAAGTCCCCTGTGACACATCCTAGCCTTATATAAAATAATGCACAAAATAATTATCAGGAAGCAATTTACTGTGTGCGAAAATTGTCGGAAATGGATCAGTAAAGCAATGAGACCAATTTTATCCCACGCATAAATTTCAAGGCATTGAATACATACTGGGAAAATTTATGGACTATGGAATCACCCGCTTCTTTCAGCTCTGAGCATAGTATGGGAACATGCTACTAAGGAAATTGTCTATTGTCCATAGACATATTAAACATACAGAATCAACACATCAGGGAACTTTTCCAGTGCAAACTGCACAGCAGCGAATGGGAACACAGCTGTGCTTTTGAACAGCTGACACTAATTTCATTTAGTGGGGTTTTTGCAGGAGACATTCCAAATGAGGTCAATAGATTGCAACTTAAAAACTACTTAGTTTGGAGCCATCCCACTGAAGTTATTGGAACTTCATAGCAAAATAGATATGCATACGAACAGACAAAGCTTTCAGTTTCTCACTGATAGAGCAGTCAGACTGTTACGGTACTCCCTTGCAAATAGAAACTTCCCACATGGCCAACAAATCATCCAAGAAGTTTTTGAAACTGTGTCATTTGTGTGTGTGTGTGTGTGTGTGTGTGTGTGTAATTTAATGTACTCTTCATTCTCTCATTGTAAGGCTCATTGTAGTTTTCCATATACATTAAAGCAAGACAGCTAAAACCTATGGATTATAACATCAGAGAGCAATAAACAATTAAATAAGCTATGATTTTAAACATAAAACTGGTTTAAAGCAGCTTAAAAGCATTAAAAATATAATAGGAATGGGGAGAAAAATACCTTCTCCCACCTCCTTCCATAGGAACCCATTAATGGTCAAAAGCCTGTTGCAATAAAAAGACCTTTGCAGAAGGAAAGTAGGGTGTAGATCAGCTGAGCTTCCTATAGAATGGGGTTCCAGAGTTTGGGAGCCTCTGCCCTCACTAGATTTACCTCTCAGGGTAGTGGGAGCTTCTCTTAAAGATCTCAAAATCTGCTTCCCAAAAGCATGCATTGTTTTATCACCTGGAGATTTCTAAGGACAGCTGGACTACTAAACAGCATCCATGCTGGACACTACTCAAATACTAAAAAAGGATTGCTATGCCTCATCTGTCTAAATATCCTAAAAATACCAGATCCCATTTGTCTTGGAAACTAAACATGGTCAACTCAGGTTAGTATATGGAGGGGAGATCCTGAATGGATACCAGATGCTGTAGGCCATATTTAAGAGGAAGGAACTGGGAAAAACACCTCTGAGTGTTCTTTGCCAAAGGAAACCCCATGAAATTCACCAGCCACCATAAGTTGACAGGTGACTTGAAAACACATACCCAAACACGTGCCCTAGAAGCTTAGTCTCCCAAAATTATAGCAAAAACCACTGTACTTTTCTGCATTAGAATACCCATGTGCCTTTTTCTCAAATGGCATAACTTCTTTAACCCTTAATCACCAGGATTTTTTCATTTTTTAAAAAATTGAATTGAGTGAATTGGGTATTTTCTGACCCCAATGGGATTCTAGAATAGTGAACATTAATAGTAGCGCTAGCAATACTGTATGTTTAGAATTGGTTAGGGTTAGGCACCATGGTGAGAAAAGGCAACACATTTATAGTGATTTCTCTTGTTCTGGGTCAGGTTTTTTTATTGTCTTTAAAAAAACCTAAACAAACAAACAAACAAACCAAAAGCAAACTCCACACATGACAAATGGCTGAAACATGATGACCTGCTTTACAACTGTTCAATTCTGTGCAGATTCTGAAAAAAAAATATTATTCTAGGGAACTAAAATTTCTCATCTTCATGCTGAATGGTTGAGTATACACAATCATTTATACGTTCCTCAAGCATGAAGTAAATGCTATTTGTAAATAAAGATTGTTTCTTCATTACAACAGCATTAGGATCTCAGCCTCTGGTCATTTCCTCCTCTTGCTCCGCCTGGGATATATATATATATATATATATATATGGAGTGCCATTTGAATGATGGCCTTTTGGATAAAAGCCCTGTCCTTTGGGGACCCAGTGTGCACTTGTAAAGACAGTCATTCCCAGCAAATGCCAGAGCTGGAATTTAACAAGGGATCCCCTTCCTGTGAATTCAAATGTGATGCCGGATATCCTAGCTGCTATTTATATGCTCTCTGTTCTAACACATTTTTTTTTTTGGCAAGTGCAATATGAAGTATAAGCTTATTTGTATTTCCAAGGCTGGTGGTTTGATTCTGTAGGAAGGTTCCCCCCCCCTTTCCCTGTCAACAACTGTAAACCAGATTGAGGCAGCTGCTTCAGACAGCAAATGCTTGAAAGGCACAGAATGGATAAGGCTGTATGTACTACTTTCACACTACACCATTATAGTGTTATGATTCCACCTTAACTGCTATGGCAACATCATATGGGATGTTGGAATTTACAGTTTAGGGGTATTTAGAATTCTCAGCCAGAAAGCTCTAGTGCCTCATCAAACTATAAACCCCAGGATTCCTAGGATGTTGCCACAGTAATTAAAGTCAAATAATAGTGCTATAATTGTGTAGTGTGAAAGGGTCCCCTTTTATCTCTAATTCCCCTGCTGTTTTCTGCAAGCTCAGTGTGTGTTATTTTCTTGTTGAAGAAAATGCCAGTGTTGAAGCTACAGGAAAAGAGATTCCACCTCAACAATAGGAGGAACTTCCTGACTGCAAGGGCTGTTCGACAGTGGAACAAACTCCCTCGGAGTGTAGTGGAGTCTCCTGCCTTGGAGTTTCTTCAAGCAGAGGCTGGATGGCCATCTGTCGAGGATGCTTTGATTGAGAGTTCCTGCATGGCAGGGGGTTGGACTGGATGACCCTTGTGGTCTCTTCCAGCTCTATGAGTCTATGAATGCGAAGAGTCCCCATGTTGTTCTTTACCTGAGGGAAAAAAATTGGATGACCTTGAGTATAACTGTTGCTTATTATGATCAAGATCACACTTACTATGTCGAAATGGAAAGTTTTTTCTATTTTATCAGCCAACTGATCAACGAGAGGTACCTGACTAGATCTGGCACCCTTTATTTTCCATGCAGTGAGGAACTGAAGCTAGAATGCCAAGTAAATGGGATTTTTAAAGATAGAGACATCTTACTCTGCACCTCCTTCAGATTGGGAAATCAATGGTTGTTATTTGCAAGTATCTAAAATGAGGATTGGACTGCCAGTTCCCAACCTTTTGGATCAGATATGAAAAGGCATGGAAATGATGTCTTCCTCATTAAGACTACTAAATTGGTCTTAAAAAAAAAATTAGCATCTGGTGGCATGTTCTAATACTTTAAAATACCTGCCCAGAATTCCATGATATGTAATTTAGTGAGGAGTAGAACTCACTGTCTGAGAATTCTAAATACCCCTCCTTGAATTGCAAATCACAGGATTCCATAGAACTGAATTATTACAGTTAAGATGGAATCACAGAGCTATAATTCTGTAGTGTAAATGGGCCTCGTATCATACTTCAGTGTTTTAAACTGGAAAAATGGACAAGGCAAGGGGCATAGCCTCAGAGAAATGGGCAAGAGGCATATCCTCATTTTGACGTATACCAAATGATGAGACAACTGAAGTTAATGCAGATGTCTGGGAAGAGGATCAAATAGACAGGTTGTAATCTCTGAGTGAGATACAGAGAGCTGAGATTGGGGAGCATGTCTGGAGATCTGATGCAAAATGTGAAATTTGTCTGTCCATTGGAACATTTTAAGCTGTGGTTTTAATCTCCCTTAAGTGCCACCTGTACATGATTAAATACATATTTCAAATGATCACAAGATTAGTCTCGATCTGAAAAAAAATAAAACCTGGATTAGCATGGCACTCTTGGGCCCAATTTCCTTTGCCTCCTGAACCGATTCCTGAAACTGGTTCAGCAAACAGAGTGGTTCCCCCTTTGTTTGCACCAGTTTCAAGAATCGGTTCAGGAAGTGACAGCCACGGCTTCCTCGCCATGCCTCTCTCCATCCTCCTGGACATATCAGTACGCTGGGTGTGGAGGAGAGGCAGGGACGGAAGAAGAGAGGCAAACTGAGGATGTAGCAGGCATGGAAGTTGCTGCCAGTGGGAACCAGGGCAGATTTGAATGCGATTCGAATCCACCTGGTTCCCATTTCTAAATAAATTGATTCAGCCTCCCCCCCCCCCAAAAAAAACATCCCATTTTACCAGCATCTTTTTGATGCGAGTTAAATGGGTAAAACCCATGGCCCTCCTTTCTGAATTGCTTCAGCAATTCGAATTAAGTGGGAATCATGGTGATTTAAATCAAATCATGTGGAATCACTATCTTTTTTAAACCATAGTGGGAACAAGGCCTTGGGATTTCTCATGACATGGAGAAGTAAACAAGGGTTAAAA
>NC_056526.1:47077849-47096323 GCF_019175285.1 Sceloporus undulatus
TCTCTCTCTCTCTCTCTCTCTCTCTCTCTCTCTCTCTCTCTCTCTCTCTCAGCAGGATGTTTTCCTTTGGTTTAATACTCCCCAAAGTGTTCCTCAGCTACCAGAATTTTGGAAAGTACTGGTAAACAGTCTTAAAATCAGAATAGAGAGATAAGAAGGAAATTCCTTTTGCACAGAGAAAGAAAGATGTCTCAGAAAACAAAACATCTATTCAGACCAGTCCTGTAGATTGCCCAGGATGTTCCCAAGAAATGTGTGGGGTAACTGTGACGTGTCTGATTTTCTGACAAAGCCACTGAATCTGGGGCTACAGTAAGAAGTACATTAAATTATGTTGCATAAGGAATTAGTCATTCTCAAACTGTGCATTAAGGATATCTACAATGTATATGTAGGTAGTTCTAACCCCAAATCTCCTGTTAAATGCGTAAATGGCTTTATAAAGAAATAGGGCAGGGGAGCCAAGACTGGGAGAAGTCACATGTCATCAGGTGGAACCCAACACATTTTTCTGACAGAGGCAAAGGACAAGTGATATTCCCTTCACAATTCCATTCTAAATCTGAGCAGACTGGCAGTTACATTTTACTTTTCTGTGCAAAACTAGGCTATGTTCCACCCTTCTCATGAGACAGCAGTTTAGTTCAGGGAGCAAGTAGGGTTGTGTGGCATGCTCAGCTCTGTCCTCCAACAGAGAAGAATGACAAGAAATCATAGAATCATAGTTGGAAAGAATCCCATGGATCATCCAGTCCAGCCTCTTAAGAGCACATAAATCCATAGCCAAAGCATCCCTGTCAGGTAGCCATTCAACTTCTACTTAGAAAAACATTAACAAAGGTAAAACCATCAGCCTCTGAGGTAGTCTAGGGTTACAGGCATGGATGGAGGCAAAATTAAGGCATTGTCCCACCAAGAATTCTGCCTCTACCCTTGAAATTCTCCTGCAACCTCCAAGTTGTTAGCATTGTAGAGAATGAGATATTGAAAATCACCCACACCTAGAACATTTATATTCTCTTTGCTCTCAGTCCCCTGGTAATTTTGCCTGCCCCTTTTCTTTGGATGCCTAAACCATATTTCTAAACAATCAACTGAGATTTTAGGTTACTGGAATACTGAAGGACATTTTCACTGGGATGGCAGAATTCTTATTTGAGGATGCCAATAGCTCCCTTGAGGAAGTCCATTCCACTTTTGAAAAGTTCTAACCATCTGAAAGGTCTTCCTAAGAAATTCAGGAAGAATATTTGGGAACTGCTGCTAATATCCCAACAACATTTCATGCTTGAGGAACAATTTCTAGATAGGTTACCTCTTTAATAGTGTAAAGTATGCAGGGGATTCATCATAGTACCAGTCAGTTTTCATTAGCTGTATTAACACTGACTGTTAAAAGAATACAAAATGGGCATACGTCTATACTGTATAAATGATATATTCAATCCCCGTTCCACTTACTGATTAAAAAACATAGATTTTACTTTTTGAAAACCCAAGATTTCATTCTAAATACTGTTTCCTTTATGAAGTCACGATGGCATGTTTACAGTACAGATGAGATTAGAGGTATGCAAACAAAGACTTCCTCCATCTGTCCCCAAAACAAACCTGTGTTTATGGTTATGATAAATGTTTAGGAAATATTTAATTTTGCATAATAGTTACATATTTGGGTTAATGCTCACTCATTCAATGGGTAGCAGATGTTGACTTCAGTTAAAGGATTTCTATTGAAGAGGCTGCATTGCTAAACTTGCCTTCAGATGTCACGAAGCTTTGTTCTTGTATCTAATAATTTCAAAACCTTTGCCAGGACAAACTGGTCTTGCTAATAATGAAGTCAAGGAAACACAAAGAACGTAAAACATTTCTAGGAAGTGCAGAACAAGTGCTTTGAGACAGCTGATGTCAGGTTCATGTAGAGGCTAAGGAGAAAGAATTCAACCCATTGCACGTGTCAACATGTGTGCCTGAGTTTTACAAACTGTTTAAAAGAAACAATGAAGACCAACAGCTCTCAATGGTTAATATAGACAGAGAGGAATACACAAACTGCAAACTTTCATGCAGAAAAACCTTGAGAAAGGTAACCATAATGGTAACTACAGGTTCCAACAAGTACCCAGCAATACTATTCATACATAATAGTATGTATGAAAAGTTATAAAATATATACTCCTTACATTTCACAGAGTAAAATCAGGACCCATGTGACCAAGCAACATAAGAGTGTGGTCCAAATGGCAAAAGTTACTAATGAGGAAGAACACGCAAGCTGAAAGAAGCTGCAGCAGCTTCCTTTTGCGTGAATCTACTGAGAAGAGCAAAGCTCTGTTCCCTTCCACCCCCACCAGAGTTAACTGGGTTAAAAAATACTTTTGTAGTTTGAACTCAGTTTGGAACAGTTGAAGTACGTTCTGGATAAAGAAGGAAAATGAATGATGGAGAAAGAAATTGGGACATTTCAAAAAGCAGCAGAAAAAATGGGATGACGGAGGTTTAACAGGGACTATCCCTGCCAAGTTGGGACAGTTGGAGGGTATGCAAAATGATTATGTAGAGCAACATATTCTAGTTCTATAGAGCAAGTAAAAAAATGTAGGGTGGGCAAGCTCCAAGGTTCTAGGGGCTAATTTCTCACCCTTGGAATCCATTTGGGATCACATAGACCATTCCTAATGAAAATAAAAATGAAAATCCAAAATTGGTCAGACACTCGCTTCTTTTTTGGAGTGAAAAGAGGTTATTTTTGACATTTGAAAAGTATGAGGAATCCTTATTTAAAAGGAGAACTGCCACTGGATGCTACATTTATTTTCCCCCTCCTCCATTTTGTCCCCTGACATGCTACATTCATGGACTGCTCTGGACAATGACAGGTACCCCTTGCCTAATATACCTCTGCTGGAGCATTGAAAAATTAGAGACAAAACAACTATGTCCTGTATCCCTTGGGGTTGTCAGGTCAGGACTATCCCAGATCCTGAGATTTCAGGGCCAAGATTTGAGACCCATGACTGATCCCTTGTGATTGAAGTAATGTTAATTACTGCAGATTCCAATAATGTTACAAGGATGATGTTATAAGGGGCAACCTGAGATGCTATGTTACCTGCTGGAAGGGGCAGTTCAACTGTATCTGTGCAAAGTATGAAGTTCACCAATACCTGGAGGGTTGCATGATTCCCAACCCTGGCTGGAACTGTAGGTTCCATTTTCTTCCTATCAATATCAGGGAGGGGAAACTGTTTCAGGAGGAAGATGTGGAGCCTCCAGTGGATCACATTCAAACTCTCCACAGGCTGTACAAGGGGGTGCCCCTAGAGTAGAGAACTACACAAAATCTTTCTTGTGCAGTGTGAAATGATTGGTGTGGGTCTAACAAACCTATTTATATTTATCCATATATTACAATATTTGCATCCTGCCCTATACTGTGCACTCTTAGGGTGGTATACAAGTAAAATCAGTTTGAATCTATCTGTCATGATCTTAATCAGCATCTCTGGCATATCATTTTGCTCATATTGCTCTTGCAATAATCCAGATGATATGATATGAAACAGAGTTTTCAGCAAATCTCAGATTCCAACTACCTGTCAGTGAATAGTTAAGTCCTCTGAATGGAGAATGTATAAGCATGTTCCAAATGTGGATGTGGGGCAAATTCACTGTGACATGTCCCACATTTATCAGTCTTCCCTTTTTTATGATTCATAGTTGGTCTCCCCCCTTTTTTTCCGGTCAGAGGAGCTCCAGCTGTTGCAAACAGCCATCCCTAATAATCAGTGGTTTAGGCTGATTAGCATCCTACTTTCCTTCATTTCTGAAATGGAATTTTAATCAGATTGTAATTCCTTCAAGCCTTCAATTCAATGAGTACTTCCTAGCTATTAATCATAGTGGATGTCGGTTGCTGTGTTTAAGCTGCTTAAGCCCACTGCACATTATTAACTGATAACTTCCACTCAGTTCCGTTTGTGTTATTACCATATTGCTTTAGAAAAACAAGGACTGGGGACACTAAAAAAACACTGACTAGGAGACATTTTTTTTGTTTCTGCTGACTAGACCTATTTCGGGGTGAGTGAGTGTCATGCTGGTATTTTCTTACAAAATTGTAAAGGAACATACACACATTTGCCTTGATTGCATGGTGCTCTCTTACCTGGAATAGCATTCCTGTTGGTTTCAGTGGAGGAATCAGGATTCTGTGAGAAGTTGTTTATTGTGTGCTTAAATATAATTCTTAATTGGTTGTTGTTGTTGTTGTTGTTGTTGTTGTTGTTCTTGTTATTAGCCTGAATTCAGTTGCTAGTCCTACCTAAAGTACACCCATTGCATCAGTGGAATTTACCTATGTACTGACTTACCATTCAATACATTGAATGGGTCTACTCTAGTTGGGACTAACAACAGGATTTCAGCCATTATTATTATAGTAGTCCTCCTGAATCAACGGGTTCTGCATCCACAGATTCAACCATCCACAGCTTGAATCTATTGCCTCAAACTTATTATTATTATTATTATTAATAACCTCAAAAGTAAACCTTTATCTTGCCATTTCATATAAGAGATGCCATTTTACTATGGCATTGTATATAATGGGACTTGATCATTAACAGATTTCAGTATCCATGGGGGGGGGGATCTTGGAACCAAAACCCAGTAAATACCAAGGGCCCATACATATAAAATGAGGAAAATCTTTTGGCTTCTGCTTTTTTCTTCTACTTTGGATGCAACTCAGTTTCATCTTAAAAAAGTGAAGAAAGTCCAATAACATAAAAAAAAACCCAATGATACCTTGATTGGACCAACCAAAATGCACAATTACATGCTGTAAGCTTCTGAAGTCACACTGGCTTCCTCATCAGGCAAACAGGAAAAAGAAATTGAAGATGTAGTCATAGGTCTACATTTTCTGTTTCTGGTCTTAGTTCAGATGGTAGGGAGGGCTATCTGCAGGCTGGCACCCCCCCCCCCTTTGGCAGTATGGCTGTCTATCTAAGCAGGTTGGCAGGCAGATAAGCAAATTCTTGCTGTGGTCCCACCAATCATAGCTAGCTGGCTATCATCTGTCCCTCCTCTCCCTTTTCCTCTCTTTCACTGTCACTTCAATGATTATTAGGAAATTTACTTGATGCTTCTCATCTTGAAGTTGATGATCTTGGCTTATGATTTGAATGAAACAAAAGTTTGGCTGATATGAACTACCATCCCTAAAATGTACATTTCATCATGGAAAAATTGACCCCAAATAGCAGTTTTTTGGGTGCTGGGAAGCTGAACTTTGACATAATTGGAGGCTGGAAATCTGTCTTGAATCAGGTGAATTCTTTCCATTGCTTACAGTTCTATTATGTGCCCCTCTCAATCTGAGTCAAGGAGGTAATTTATTGTGTGCTTCATTGCATG
Source organism: Sceloporus undulatus (assembly GCF_019175285.1). Taxonomy (NCBI): domain Eukaryota; kingdom Metazoa; phylum Chordata; class Lepidosauria; order Squamata; family Phrynosomatidae; genus Sceloporus; species Sceloporus undulatus. The sequence continues at coordinate 47,083,274 of NC_056526.1, forward strand.
TGTGCTGTGTGCCTTAAAGTTGTTTCCAATTTATGGCAATTCTAAAGCCAACCTATTATAGGGTTTTCTTGGCAAGACTTGTTCAGAAGAAGCTTGCCATTGCCTTTCCCTGAGGCTGAGAACATGTTATTTACCCAAGATCACCTAGAGCAGTGCTTCTCAACCTTCCTAATGCCACAACCCTTTAACGCAGTTCCTTATGTTGTGGTGATCCCCAACGGATAGAGGAGCTGTGTCTTCGTTCCTAAGACCATCAGAAATATGTGTTTTCCGATGGTCTTAGGCGATCCCTGTGAAAGGGTTGTTCAACCCTCAAAGGGGTCACGACCCACAGGTTGAGAACCCTGACCTAGAGGGTTTCATGGCCAAGTGAGGACTAAACCCTAGTCTACAGAGTCATAGCCCAATGCTCAAACCACTACTCAATGCTGGGTTCTAACCAATTGTAGGTCAGGTGAAAATCCTTATCAGTGTTGTGTTTCCACTCAGGTTGTGTACAAGCTAATTCAGCACTACTTTTCTAAAGGGTGTTGATATGATATAGTGATTTGTGAGGATCTGGACTTGGGAGAACTAGACAGAGCCTGCCTCCCAATCAAAGACTGAGTCATGAAACTTACTTGGTGACTTTGAACCAGTCGCTATCTCTAAGCTCGATGTATTGCATAGGGTTGTCATGAGGATAAGGAGAGGAGGAGAGGCATGCATGATATAAATGTAACTAATAAATAATAATGAGTGAACAGAGAGCAACATGTAAACATTGCCCTGTCGCTGCAGAACTGAAGAGAAAGACATTCTGGGTTCTGTTGCTGGCCAGGGGAAAGGATTACCCTTATTTTAGATGGACTGAGCCTGCTACCTGTATCATGGTCAGCTGCAGCTGTAGGTGGATGGGCATTGATACTGTGTTGACAGCTAGCCAGCTAGTCCCCTTGGTTGGAGGAGATACCTGTGTATGGTATAGTATCTGCTCTGAACAACCTGGGTTTTTAAAAAGTAAAACTAACCTCTTTCACATGTTTTCTTATTTATTTATTTAGACTACTTATACTCCACCCTTCAACCACAAAACTTCCCAAGGCATAATTAATTAGTTTATTCCATGCCCTCAGCCTTACAATCAAAAGAACAATATAGACACAATATACAAGGAAAAGAATGGGCAGTAAGTTCAACAGTTCCTGACTCCTCTCCTTCCCTCTCAGAGTCCACAGCAATTGCACGTAGAACATAGATGGATATAGATATTTCCTTGTTGGAGTTGTGCCTGGCTGCTCTTCTTTTAGAGGCCACAGCTTATCTACATGAGAAGAGGAGATAATATGCCCAGTGGTTTTCTTTGTGATGCTAAGCCACAGTTTAGTGATTCCTGAAAGACAGCCCTGTCTAATCAATAGATCTAGCTATGAGTTAGTTTACTCCTTTCTGAACAAGTTGTTTGGTACTGCCTTAGCGAACAGCAGATTCCTCTCCACTGGGTTTTTTTTTTAAAATTGGAAGTCTCTAAACAGAGCTTGAATGGCCATCTCTTGGGAATGCTATAGATGTACATTCCTGCATGGCAACAGACTGGATTCCATGGTCCTTCCAGCTCTATGATTCTGTGATTCCATGACTCCTGTAACTTGCTTGCTTTTTTAGATGTGATGTAGGATGCTATCCTACTTCAATTACTGGGAAAAAAAGTTTAATCTTTCTTCTTGGTCAGCTTCTACATGTGGACCAAGAAAGGCACACCAGCTTGTCTTCTGCTTCAGACAACATAATACCTTGGTCTGGTCCTGCCAGAGGAGGGCCAGTGGAAAGCTGGATCTACTGGGTAGAATTAATGCTGTCATGAAAGGTCAACTTGCCTGTTTGTATATTGTCATGTGGAGAAGGAGGAAGCTGGGCACACAGATGGTTCTGAAAGAGGATGAAGGGTGTAAGTTCCCTGCTGAGAAAAAAAGATCACTTGCCCATTCCTCTCACCCCTATACGAGTAATAAAAGACAGATAAACTGGAATGTAAGGCTGCAGTCCTAAACATACTTGAGAGTGAGGTGCATCAAAATGTTTTGTGGAACACTGCCATGAGGTTTAAAGCTTGCTTTCCCTGAAATGCACATTTGACCTACTTGTGCACCGCAAATGGTTTAATCTGTCAGTTCTTGACCGTATGAAGCTTCCCCTTTGCTTTCCTGCCAGAAAACAAAGCAAAACCAAAACAGTGTTCCAAACGACTTTCAGTTGTTCTGTGACTGCAGAAGTGAAGGTGAAGCATTTACTGGTTTTTGTCACCAGCCAGTTAAGGGCCACTGGATTATTTCATCATCTCCATGTACTTACCTGTAAACATTACCTAAACTGTGGGGGAAGTGAAGGTGTGCTTTATGACACAAGATATCTACACATATACATCAAAAACAAAATACAAGCTGACAGCTGACATGGTCAGAGATCATTTACAGAGTGGATTTGTAAGAAAACTCATTGAACAAATGTGTCAGAGAGTCCATGTGACTAAACATGCCAAGGCTTGTCCTTTGCTGAAGGTGCCAAGAACAAAATAAGTCATGGTGACCTTGTGGTGATCTTCAGCAGCTTGTAAGCAATGGCTTTGCCAGGTGCACAAGAGGGAAATGGCTTGCATAGTAAACCATTAATATTAATGGTGTTTTATTTTTATGAGGTCAGAAAAAACTCCACTATCCCAAACACCTGCATCTAATACAGGAGAGGACAACTTTTTGTTGAGTGTTACATTATCTTCTCATTCTGGTGGATGTATTAAATGAGGCCAGAGCCAAAAGTAGGAACTCAGGGGCTATACAGATAGGCAGCTAAATGCCCCTGTTTGTCCCAGATTGGTGCCACAGCACCCGCATGCTGCAGCACTGATCCATGCCCCAAAAGAAGCTGCTCTGGGCACCATGATGACGCCCCTTCCAGCCAATGCCGTTTGGGTGCTGTGCCACATGTGCATCATCATGACGCACGCTGTATGGACGGGCACACGCCATAATGGCGCACGTGCGGCGGAACTAGTACATGGTCAGGCCACCACAAAGTGCCAGTCTGTACTGCCCTTCACATACCCTTTCTTTCTCTGTTTCTGCCACTTCTTTTTTCTCCTCCTATCTTCTCCTTTTCATTGTCTCTCAACCCCCCCCCTCTCTCTCCACCACCTCCTTATTTCTCACCCTCCCTTGCTCCATCTAACAGTTTGGGACTTAAACCAATCACCTGCACACATCTTTTCAAATTAGGCCAAGAACCATTTATGATCAGACAAAGGACCACAGGCAGGGGTGTAGCTGTGGGTTGGGGCAACATGAGGGCATCGATTTCCCAAACTGGAAATCTGCCCCCACAATGAAATTTTCCTTCAATCCCCGAATTTCTAGCATTGCAGTAATTCCAAAGTAGAATTTAGCCATTTGAAATATGGTTTAGATATTCAATGAAAAGGAACAGGTAAAGTGAACATGGAAAATAGAGGACTTCTAGGTGTGAATGATTTTCATTAATACAATGTTAGAAATTTAGGGACTGAAGGAAAATGTAATGGGAGGAGGAAATGATTATTTGGGGGCAATACCATCATTTTACCCCACCCCACCCCACCCCCCATTAGGACTACAAATCTTCTACCTCTTACTAGAGCTTGGACAATTTACTTTTTAAAAACTATCCAACGTATCAATTGCAAAAAGGTGTGAAGCAGCTGAAGCACAAAAATATTTTTTCAAGCCTTGTTAATATATAAATGAGATTCCTTTTAAATTAATTCCACAAGTTTCCCTTTTTGTGCCTCATGGAATATATCTGTGTAATTCACTGCAGTGCACATCCTTGGATAGTCTGCTTATGCCTGTATATGAAAACAGGTTAAACAATTTCTGTTCATTTCTTGAAAGCAGATCTTGACAAACACACAAATATGGATTGAGTCTTCCTTATCCAAAATGCTTGGGACCAGAAATGATTTGAATTTTGGATTTTAATTTTTTTTTTAATACTTGTATTTACATATATATGTACATAAAGAGATATCTTGGAGATGGGACTCAGGTCTAAATATGATATCTATTTATGTTTCATATACCGTATATACTCAACTATAAGTTGAGAAATGGATGCCCAAAAATTGACCCTAAAATCTGGGATCAACTTATATATGGGTCAAGACAGTCACCATGGGTTGAGATGGACTGGAGGGCAGTTAACAACAACAACGAACAGTAATATTGCTCACAAAGGTCCTTTAAAAAGTAGCCCCAATGCTCCACTCTCCGTGCCTCAGCAATGGTTTCTGAAAGACCTGTGAGGCATGAGTGTGAGTGTGCATGTGTGTGTGGTGATTCCCTTCTCAATCCGATTTCCAAACCTTTCCTTCGCCTTCTCTTCCTCCTTGCATTTCCCCATTTCCCCTCCACTTTAACCCGATCTCCAAATCTTTCCTTCTCCATCCCCCCCTCCTCCTCTGCCTCCTCCTTGCATTTTCCCATTTTTGCTCCAGCTGTGGTGCTGCAGAAGAGTGCTGAGAATACTATGGACAGTCAAAAAGACAAACAAATGGGTCCTTTAACAGATCAAGCCTGAAATCTCCCTGGAAGCCAAGATGACAAAACTGAGGCTGGTGTACTTTGGGCACATCATGTGAAAGCACGAATCAGTAGATCAATAATTCTTGGAAAGGTAGGGGACAGTAGAAAAAGAAGAATACTACATGTTAGATGGATAGATTCAGTTAGGGAGGTCACATTTCTGAGTCTGCAGGGCCTGAGCAGGGCAGTGGGGAACAGGGGATCTTGGAGATGTCTTATCCACAGGGTTGCTGTGAGTTGAGGTTGACTCGAGGGTAGTTAACAACAGCAACAAACATATGAGGATTTGTGTAAAAATCCAATTAGGCCCCCAAACACCACATTTTCACTTGGTACCATTAAATTTCTGTATTTTGCTCACCAAAGTTGGGAACTACTGGTTCTATGTTTGTGTATTGGAGAGGAGAATTTTATGTTGAGATAGCCATGGAGTTTCAAAGATTAGTGCCGACTGAAGTTACTGGATATTTTCTTTTTGCGTCATGTTTTGTAATGGCTGAACTTTGCACATCCCCTCTGGCACCAAGGTGCATTCAGCTAGCCTGATCCACTGACAAGGATGCTTATTGTTTCCACAGAGTCTTCTAAGTACATGCCACAGGGCACTGAAAACTTACGTAAACTAGGGCAAGTCAGCACACGTTCCAGTCAGTAAGAAATAAGGCCTGCTATTCTGATGAAGATGGTAAGAGGATAGGAAGGGATATCCAGTGTGGGCAGTTGAGTGTCATGCAGTTCTGTTGTTTCACATTTAAACTTTCAAGATGAATGAACACTTGTGCTACTGTAAAAGGGCTAGAGATGACTTCCACTGCCAGTGGATGCCTGACACCTGACCTATTGGGTTGTCACTGTAAATTCTTTATTCATGGCAGAAGAACTCTCTAACAGTGAGCAAGACTTTTGTGTTTCCAGGAAATGGTTCCTCAACAAGGGGAAAAGATATAAAACAAGTCCATCACCATATTTCCAGTTCTACTAAAAGAACATTGTAGAACTAGAAAAGGTGCAGAGAAGAGTAGCCAAAATGATCAAGGTTCTGATACCATGTATTGTATCTCCATGGAAAGAATGCAACATTTGAGGCTCTTTAGAAAAAAAAGATGAGTAAGGATAGAAATAATGTGTGAGTGTGCATGTGCATGCGAGTGCATGCCTTCACGTTGCCTGTTGACCCATGGATTTCACTTAAAGCAAGGAATACTCAGAGATTGTTTTGTTTTTCCTCTGAAATATAGCCTACAGCACCTGATACTCATTCGTCATCTCCATCCAAGCACTAACCAGGGGTGACCCTGCTTAACTTCCAAGCTCAGACAGGATCTGGTGCCTTTAGGGTATTTAGGCTGATCAGAAACATGACAAAGATATATAATATCATGGCAGCTGTACACAATGTAGAATGGGCAAAGCTTTCCACTCTCTCATAATACTTGAATCCAGGCTCATCTGCTGGAGTTGAATAAGAGGAGATTCAAAACAGAGGAAAGGAAGTACTTCTCACAGCACATGGTTAAACTGTGGAATTCATTGCCACAAGAAATAGTAATAGCTGCCAACCTGGATGAATTTAAAACAGGATTAGATTAATTCATGTAGGATTAGGTTATCTGTGGCAACTAGATAGGAGGGCTGCATAACATCACCAGTATCAAAGGCAATGTGCCTGTGTATATTATTGTTGGGGAACACAAGACGGAGAGTGTAGCCACACTTATATGCTGCTTGTGGACTTCCCCTACAGGCAGTATGTTGATCATGGTAAAAATAGAATGCAGGACTGTATCAGTATAATCCAGCATGGGTCTTCTTATATTCTAATTTCATTTCTTGAATGTTATAACACACAGGGTGTAACTAAGGGGGAGGGATGAAGGCATTGTCTTCCCAGTAAGAATTCTGCCACCAAATGAAGTTTTCCTTCAATCCCCAAATATCACAAATGTCACAAATATCTAGAACTCTTAACATATCCTCTGTTGTCATTCCCTTGGTAACTTTGCCTGCTCCATTTTTGTGATGTCTAATTGTATATGTAAATGCTCATCTGAAATTTTAAGCTACTGCAAAGGAAGAAATTTAAGAATTGAAAGAAAATTTCATTTGAGGAGGGCAGAGGTCATTTCCCCCCCCCCTCCAGCCATACCCCTGATAATACAACTGGTTGGTGATGTTAGCACCTTTGAATCACTAGGAATCAACATGAAATTACATGTTGGCACACTGGCCAGAAGACATGTGGGAGACCTATATGTCACTAAAATAAAAGGTAAATGGGTTTGCTGCTTATTCCATCCTCTCCTAAACTGTCTGCGTATCCTCTCACAAGGGAGATTAAGTAAGTACCATGGCAAAGGCAGTTAAAGATCATACCTACACTTCATCCCAGGCTGTTCACCTTTCTTGTCCAACTATCCAGGGGTCATTGCAAATTCTATCAATGTTTTATCACTCTGAAGTTAACACAATCAGTCGTTCTGGAATCCTTTTGCAAATTCCATGGGGAAACCATCCAAGTTTTGTTACACTATATGGAGCATTAATTACCCCTTAAGGTAGTTGCAAAGCAGGATATAAGTATCTGTTTCACACAGGGGCAATTCACTGCTACACATTGCACTTCTGTTCTGCAGGTTGAAGTTCCATTTTCTGTATAGCCCCCAGATTCTGTCTGAGCCACTCTCCATCTTCCATGAACCTCTGTCTTCAGGTTTGGTAATTACTAGACCTTCTGATTCCCAGTTTCTTGCTATCCAACCTTTCACACCTTTTTTTTCTCTTAGCATTGTAGTTGCATTGGAATTGTGTGTTTACATGCACCTTTGGACATGTCTAAATGGACTGGAGCCTTTCTGCAGTGAGTATTGGTATACATGGGTAGAAAGATCCTTGAAGTTACCTTCCTCTTGTAGACCTCCGTTTGAGCTAATAATTCCCCCCAAATCCAAGGAGACACTGATACTGTCACCCCAACTTTTAGGATAACGCTGAGGAGGAGAAAAGTTTGTTCATTCCACTAAAACGTAATGTTAGATTACAATCAGGAGATGATATCCACAGGAACCTACTGAGATGCATATTTCCTTTTTGCCTCACTGAGTCAGCAGCAAACAATGGGAGAAGCAATGAGGAGGGGCAGTGTGTTGTACCTGTCCTTTCTCTCTTTTTGATTGGAGATCTCAGTTAGGTCTATAACCAAAAAGAAACAAAAGGTCATCAGCAACAACAGAAAGAAAGTGGGACCTTTGAAACATTGTGTCCAGTGCCGCCCCCCCCCCCCAGACACCCAGAGTCCATTCACATAACAATTATAGTACTATGGTTGACAATTATAGTTCTGTGATTCTATTCTGTGTAAATTTACAGCACTTTATAAATAAAGGTTAATAATTTTCATTGTTAAGCTTTAGTACCATGGAATTCTGGGGTTGGAAGTTCAGTTAGAGACATTTGGAATTCTCAGCCAGATAGTTCTAGTGTTTCATTCATACCCCAGGATATGAGAAGATGCAGTCACGGCACTTAAAGTGGAATCATAGTTTTAAAATTGTGTAGTGTGAATGGGCCCTTGGAAATAGCACTGTGAAAAACATGTTCACATCCCATTTATTTTGCTGGTGACAAATGAAAAGCATAGTCTTGAAAGTCTCTTCAAGGAATTATTTCTTCCCTCTCAAGGATGCATCCAGAGAGAGAGAGAGAGAGAGAGAGAGAGAGAGAGCTCCTTACAGTAATAAATGATAAAATGCAATTACATTCTGCACCATTGAGAGGTATTGTGCATTTATGTGTGTCTTCTGATATTTTCCCAGGGCTGTTTCTGTGTCATTTTTTCCTTACAAGAAAAAGGCTAACTGTTGAAAAAGACAGATAATCTCTGTAATGCAATTCCCATAGCTGAGTATTACTCTTCTAATTTTTTTTAAAGTGGTATGTCTTTAATGGGGGAAGGTGGCCATATCATAACTTAAGCACACATTCAGAGTAACCTTTGTGTTGGGTACCATTTTTATTAACCTCCCCTTAATTGATTAGGTAGCAATAAACTACCTTTCCAGCTATATTTCGTGTGTGTGTGTGTGTGTGTATGTGTGTAAAAGAGAGAAAGAAATCTTAAATTAAACAGTTTTGGAGATATAATTGTTTAACACAATGCATATGTTTTTTCTTAAAATCAAGGCAGGGAATTTCCTTTTTGGTCACTGCAATTTTTGCAAGTCTATTTATAGCACTGACTAACCAGAAAGATTCTTTTTTAAAAGTGATTCTTTAAAAATTAACACTAGAATTCTCTTGCAAAGACTTATAATACCTTGCCAGAGTTCAGATTTTTCAGACTCCATAGGATGGACCCAATGGAAGTTAAAACTGAACCCACAGTGCTACAATTGATGTGTAAATATACTCTCTGACAGGCAGACAGTGATTGGAATATTCAGAGGTGGTTTTGCCAGTTCCTTCCTCTGAAATATAGCCTACAGCACCTAGTCTTCACTGGTTGTCTTCCATCCAAGTACTAACTAGGGTTGAGGCTGCTTAGCTTCCAAGATCAGATAGGATTTGGTACCTTTAGGGTATTTAGACACACACACACACACACACACACACACACAATCATATTTGTAAATGACCATCGTGTACCTTCTTTAGTCTTCTTTTCTCTAAGCAAAACATTCCTAGTTCCAGTTCTCATCTGGGGAAATTGTAATCCATCATACCTGGAGGGTACTAGCTTGGATATAGATATATATTTATTTTTTATTTTTCTTTAAGAGGGAGTTTACTTGATACATTTCCCTCCCGGACAGGAGCTCTCTTTCCTAACCCATATAAAGCCCCAAACAGATTTATTGCCCTTGTTCTCTTAACAGAATGCAGAGTGGGATGCCTCAGAGTCTAACTTTTGCAACAGATGGCCAATTCATGGCAGTGCTTCTATTCCTCTGGCATTCTTTTTACAGCTTAAACGGAAGTCTGAAAAAGAACTCCCATCCCATCTGTTTAGTTTCACATACCAGAAGGTTGTTCTGTGTGATCTTTGGAAATGATTGTCTATACATTAGCATTAGAACATCCGATCACTTCCCCAGCCTCATCCTTTAAAAAAAAAATGCTCATGAAATTTAAATCAAATGTTCTGTATAATAATTTTATTGCTGTGATGAGAACGTAAAGAAAGATTTGTTTCTTTTTTTAAAAAATACTAAACATTAATAACAGACACTTGAATGAAATTTATTTATTTGTCTGTTTATTATTTGTATAAATACATGCACACCGCAACCTTTCTAGGACTCTCAGAGGAGTAAAAGCAGTCCTTTCCACATTTAATTCTTGTGACAGCTTGAGCATTAGCGATTGACCCAAGGTCATCCACAGAACTTTACAGCAGAATAGGGATTTGAACCTGAGTTCCTCCAGTTCTAATCCAGTGGTATAACTAGTATATCACATCAGCTGTCCTTTCAGTATAACAGGTCTGAGTACCTGTGGTGTAGTGGGGACCATTTATCATCCCATACCCCTCCAGGGGCTGCACCAGCACACCCAACATGGACAAGCTTTATGTAGGGTGAATATGTGGCATATACTAAATAGACAGTTCTTTGAAAGTTGTCCTCTCTTGGAAGGGCTTTCTTGTCCATGTCCCCATTAAAGCGACACAATCATAAGCAGGAAGCTCCTCCAGATTGGACAGATGTGCCAGGAGAATGCAGAAATTCTTGTAGTTTCCATTTTATCCCCCCTTCCCACCATAGCCAAATGACAGTTCTGTTTTCTGGACTATTTTCTGACAATTCCCAGCATTATGTGCAACATTTTTCATCCCCCTCCCTCTTTTGTTTTATTTCTGAGACACATCGGACCAAAAAAGTGACCTTCATTCCCTTCTCTTTTTAAAATTCTTGTGCAGAGTTACAGTGTATTAGTAGATCAGTGAAATGGCATTTTGGTACTACAGCACTATGACTCTGATCTTTAAAAAAATTAGAAAGGAGGTGCAGCCTAGAATCACACTGGCTTTTTAGGGAGCTGCATCACACTGTTAACTCATATCTATGGGTTGCCATGTTAGTCACTAGCAAAGTGGAATAACATTCAAAATTGACAAAATAGTGATACCTTTATTGGAACAACCAAAATACACAAAATGCAATGTGCAAGCTTTCAAAACCCCACTAGCTTCTTAATCAGGCAAAGGTGTATTTTAGTTGTCTCAATAAAGGTATCACAGTTTTGTGGATTTTGGATGTTATTGTACTATTCCCTGTTGAAATTCATTTTGTTAGTTTTGGCTTAGCTTTCTAATCTGTTAAAGTCATTTTGAATTCTGAATAGAATTTGTTTTGCGTTTTGTGTGTGTGTGTGTGTTTGGTAGACCAGCTGTATTGATGGAGGCTGGTGGCGTCCACATCAGTGATGTGTTGCATTCAAACCAGATTTTAGTCCAGATTTTAAAGTTATCAGTAGTTCTGAACTTATTTTGAAGATAAACTTCAGCATTGTGGTTAGCTCCGTGAAAACTCAGAACAGCTTCACAATCCCATTGGCATGGAATACACTATCCAACACTGGCTGTAGTCATGGTGTGTGTGGATCCAATTTATAGGAAAAGTTCTGTTTAGGCAATCATACTGGAGAGCTTTTAGCACTTTTCATGGATCTATAGGTAGCTATGTGTTTTAACCCAGTGACAATCACAACAATATGAGAAAAGGGTGACATGCATGATTTGTGGCATTTATTTTGGCTTTGCTTCTCTTTGCCAAGTGCATTTTCTGTCCAACAAAAGAAAGTTCATATTTTGGTGCTATAGCTGACACCACTGGCTCAGCAAATCATGTCACTTAGAAAAATCAGAGCCCAAGACACTGAGTGGAAGAAAAGAAGCTAGGACATCTGAGGCCAGGGGCAGACAACCATCAGAATTATCCTTTCACCCCAGCAGCTGATTTTGAAATGCAACAGGGAAGTAGCAGATCTCTTTCCTTTGAGGTTAGTAAGACACCAGAGTGTAAAAAGAGCCCTTCTTGGCATTCCAAATGGAAAGCAGGAGGAGAAATAAATCAATCAGATAGCACTGCCTCTGTGAGCCTTGTGTCGTTGCCAAGCAGATTATGTGGCGTAATCTATAAGCACTGAACTGTGCTTGAATTATGAGCAGGAACCTCTCTCCCGCTTTTGTTTCAGCCTCCTGGGAGATGGATGTTTCCGGCCTACTAATGTCACAGCATGACCTGTTAATAACCTGTGAAAGCGCTCAGCCAATCCGAAGCCTTCTTTTACTCCAAGGACTGAGCAGCTGCAGTCACATGGACTAAATGCCTCACTTGAATGCTGTTCATTGAGAAAAAATCAAGCATGTGGCCTGAGGTTCCCCTGTTGACGGTCTATGGATGATGATTTCTCCCATCTGCTCAGGCTGCCGGCTTCCGGAAGCACACCAAAGGGAAACACTTCTTTTGGGTCATATGTGGGATTCCTAATGAAACCTCAGCTGCTGTCCAACTGTCTGTGAATATCAGGCGAGGGGGAGGGAGAAGGAAGTCTTCTGCTTAACCCTTTAATCTGAAGCACTCTCCAGTGTTTACATAATGATAGGCTGCAAGGCAACCAAATTATTGTCATTACTGTCATTCTAGCAGCTGCTTAATGGACTGTATTTATCTAATGCCCATTGCTGTTTTTTTTTCTGGCACACATGAAAAGCAGTGGCTACTGGTTATTTTGGTTCTGACAAACAAGAAGGAAAGATAAGCCTGTCAGGTGTGGCTCTAGTGACCTGGAACCCCAACTCTTGGATTATCCTAAGGAGAAGGGTAGCTGTTTTAAAAATTCACTAACATTTTATAATACATGAATGTATTTGATTGTGTTAAATAGTATCATGCCCGTTGCCCATGTAATGTTTCCAAGTTTCAGAGCTTGGAAAGAGGTACCCTCTGCTGGTACCAGTGTGGGTAGCTAGTGTGGGTTTGGGAGTTTTAGAGCTGTAATCCCAAAACATTTCTCCCCAAGCTTTGAGATAATTTAGGTTATTCGGGGGCATTGGGTTAGTACAGTATTTTCCTTTTTTTAAAAAAAATAAAAATAAAACACTTCTAAAGAACTGATTTCTTTATACTGACCCACCCCTATATTTTCTCAGAGTTTGAAGAAGTTCTGTTGGACTCCACTTACAACATTTCTCAGCCGACCTGGAAGTTATTTTCCCTAAGCTCCATTTTTTTTTATACAGCCTTTGTTAGCAATAAACAGAATTGACACAAAATATTTAGAAACTGGAGGTAAGAAATGAGGACAAGATAGTACACAGATACTTTTTTTTTCACCTACAGAAGATGAAAGTTAGTACACCCCTGGATGTGTGACAGTATCCTTGATCACATCAGATGGCATTAGGCTAGCTTTTGGGGTACAGAGCAGGTTGCCAGCCAATGAAGCTGACATATATATC